>NC_091678.1:28838051-29018051 GCF_030179915.1 Drosophila takahashii | reverse complement strand
CAGACAGACAGACAGACAGACAGACAGACAGACAGACAGACAGACAGACAGACAGACAGACAGACAGACAGACAGACAGACAGACAGACAGACAGACAGACAGACAGACAGACAGACAGACAGACAGACAGACAGACAGACAGACAGACAGACAGACAGACAGACAGACAGACAGACAGACAGACAGACAGACAGACAGACAGACAGACAGACAGACAGACAGACAGACAGACAGACAGACAGACAGACAGACAGACAGACAGACAGACAGACAGACAGACAGACAGACAGACAGACAGACAGACAGACAGACAGACAGACAGACAGACAGACAGACAGACAGACAGACAGACAGACAGACAGACAGACAGACAGACAGACAGACAGACAGACAGACAGACAGACAGACAGACAGACAGACAGACAGACAGACAGACAGACAGACAGACAGACAGACAGACAGACAGACAGACAGACAGACAGACAGACAGACAGACAGACAGACAGACAGACAGACAGACAGACAGACAGACAGACAGACAGACAGACAGACAGACAGACAGACAGACAGACAGACAGACAGACAGACAGACAGACAGACAGACAGACAGACAGACAGACAGACAGACAGACAGACAGACAGACAGACAGACAGACAGACAGACAGACAGACAGACAGACAGACAGACAGACAGACAGACAGACCATCCCGCAGCGTCAACAGTTCATCACACAGCTTCCGTAGCATCGGACCAACGGCGGCAAGCAATTCATCACACAGCTTCCGTAGCATCGGACCAACGGCAAGCAGTTCATCACAAAGCTTCAGTATCATCGGGTCCCGACAGCAAGCAGTTCACCTCTCGGTCCTCCCGGAGCGCCAAACCGACAGCAAGCAGTCCAGCCTTCGACCCTCCCGAAGCACCGAAGCAAGCAGTGCCGACTCACATATACGTCATCACCCGACAAAACCCAACTTTACAATCACTCCGAAATACACGCCTACTTTACAGTTCTATCCCTCTGCGTTAATATTTTGGAAAGGGAGGTAAACCGATCTATAGAGGAACCATAAATATCTGTCGCGAACCCTGACCACGGCGAGCTATACCGCCTCCCAAAACAGGGTCGTTACAACACTTCTTCGTCGGGACTGTGCTAAGTACACACGCATTCTGAGAACCGCGAAATAAAAATCATTTAAACAACAAATAAACATTATAATTTTCTATTACAATAATCAGAAGTGGCTAAGAACTTAAAAAAGCAAAGTGCCTACTAAATAAAAGTAAAACTTTCACCTGATAATAAATAACTTTGATTTTAAACATAATGGATGAAAGTGATTATGAATAGTACACAATTGACGGCCTTAAGCGTATTTTACAGACATACAGTGGCGGACAAAAGTCTACATACGACCCCCCTTTTTGGGAGCTTTCCCACTTTTTTAGCTTTTACAGAAAAAGTAATAATGCCATCTTGTTTTAAATATTATTATTACTCAAAAACCAAAATTGCATTCTTATACAACAAAAACTTAAAGAGTTATAAACAAAAAACCTAAAAATGGCACTGACAAAAGTCTACATACGATTTTTTACATAGAACTTTCGAAATTTTTGTTTCAAAATTTCCCAATCCTGGTCTATAATTCTTATGTACCGGCTTAGTGGCGGTGAAAATAATTGACGAGGAGTATAATTCAGCAGCCAATCCTTCACGATATGCGGCGTATGCCTAGGATCGTTATCCTGTTGAAAGGTCCAGCTCGTTTCAGACAGACAGACAGACAGACAGACAGACAGACAGACAGACAGACAGACAGATAGACAGACAGACAGACAGACAGACAGACAGACAGACAGACAGACAGACAGACAGACAGACAGACAGACAGACAGACAGACAGACAGACATACAGACAGCCAGACATACAGACAGACAGACAGACAGACAGACAGACAGACAGACAGACAGACAGACAGACAGACAGACAGACAGACAGACAGACAGACAGACAGACAGACAGACAGACAGACAGACAGACAGACAGACAGACAGACAGACAGACAGACAGACAGACAGACAGACAGACAGACAGACAGACAGACAGACAGACAGACAGACAGACAGACAGACAGACAGACAGACAGACAGACAGACAGACAGACAGACAGACAGACAGACAGACAGACAGACAGACAGACAGACAGACAGACAGACAGACAGACAGACAGACAGACAGACAGACAGACAGACAGACAGACAGACAGACAGACAGACAGACAGACAGACAGACAGACAGACAGACAGACAGACAGACAGACAGACAGACAGACAGACAGACAGACAGACAGACAGACAGACAGACAGACAGACAGACAGACAGACAGACAGACAGACAGACAGACAGACAGACAGACAGACAGACAGACAGACAGACAGACAGACAGACAGACAGACAGACAGACAGACAGACAGACAGACAGACAGACAGACAGACAGACAGACAGACAGACAGACAGACAGACCATCCCGCAGCGTCAACAGTTCATCACACAGCTTCCGTAGCATCGGACCAACGGCGGCAAGCAATTCATCACACAGCTTCCGTAGCATCGGACCAACGGCGGCAAGCAGTTCATCACAAAGCTTCAGTATCATCGGGTCCCGACAGCAAGCAGTTCACCTCTCAGTCCTCCCGGAGCGCCAAACCGACAGCAAGCAGTCCAGCCTTCGACCCTCTCGAAGCACCGAAGCAAGCAGTGCCGACTCACATATACGTCATCACCCGACAAAACCCAACTTTACAATCACTACGAAATACACGCCTACTTTATAGTTCTATCCCTCTGTGTTATTATTTTGGAAAGGGAGGTAAACCGATCTATAGAGGAACCATAAATATCTGTCGCGAACCCTGACCACGGCGAGCTATACCGCCTCCCAAAACAGGGTCGTTACAACACTTCTTCGTCGGGACTGTGCTAAGTACACACGCATTCTGAGAACCGCGAAATAAAAATCATTTAAACAACAAATAAACATTATAATTTTCTATTACAATAATCAGAAGTGGCTAAGAACTTAAAAAAGCAAAGTGCCTACTAAATAAAAGTAAAACTTTCACCTGATAATAAATAACTTTGATTTTAAACATAATGGATGAAAGTGATTATGAAAAGTACACAATTGACGGCCTTAAGCGTATTCTACAGACATACAGTGGCGGACAAAAGTCTACATACGACCCCCCTTTTTGGGAGCTTTCCCACTTTTTTAGCTTTTACAGAAAAAGTAATAATGCCATCTTGTTTTAAATATTATTATTACTCAAAAACCAAAATTGCATTCTTATACAACAAAAACTTAAAGAGTTATAAACAAAAAACCTAAAAATGGCACTGACAAAAGTCTACATACGATTTTTTACATAGAACTTTCGAAATTTTTGTTTCAAAATTTCCCAATCCTGGTCTATAATTCTTATGTACCGGCTTAGTGGCGGTGAAAATAATTGACGAGGAGTATAATTCAGCAGCCAATCCTTCACGATATGCGGCGTATGCCTAGGATCGTTATCCTGTTGAAAGGTCCAGCTCGTTTCAGCACAGACAGACAGACAGACAGACAGACAGACAGACAGACAGACAGACAGACAGACAGACAGACAGACAGACAGACAGACAGACAGACAGACAGACAGACAGACAGACAGACAGACAGACAGACAGACAGACAGACAGACAGACAGACAGACAGACAGACAGACAGACAGACAGACAGACAGACAGACAGACAGACAGACAGACAGACAGACAGACAGACAGACAGACAGACAGACAGACAGACAGACAGACAGACAGACAGACAGACAGACAGACAGACAGACAGACAGACAGACAGACAGACAGACAGACAGACAGACAGACAGACAGACAGACAGACAGACAGACAGACAGACAGACAGACAGACAGACAGACAGACAGACAGACAGACAGACAGACAGACAGACAGACAGACAGACAGACAGACAGACAGACAGACAGACAGACAGACAGACAGACAGACAGACAGACAGACAGACAGACAGACAGACAGACAGACAGACAGACAGACAGACAGACAGACAGACAGACAGACAGACAGACAGACAGACAGACAGACAGACAGACAGACAGACAGACAGACAGACAGACAGACAGACAGACAGACAGACAGACAGACAGACAGACAGACAGACAGACAGACAGACAGACAGACAGACAGACAGACAGACAGACAGACAGACAGACAGACAGACAGACAGACAGACAGACAGACAGACAGACAGACAGACAGACAGACAGACAGACAGACAGACAGACAGACAGACAGACAGACAGACAGACAGACAGACAGACAGACAGACAGACAGACAGACAGACAGACAGACAGACAGACAGACAGACAGACAGACAGACAGACAGACAGACAGACAGACAGACAGACAGACAGACAGACAGACAGACAGACAGACAGACAGACAGACAGACAGACAGACAGACAGACAGACAGACAGACAGACAGACAGACAGACAGACAGACAGACAGACAGACAGACAGACCATCCCGCAGCGTCAACAGTTCATCACACAGCTTCCGTAGCATCGGACCAACGGCGGCAAGCAATTCATCACACAGCTTCCGTAGCATCGGACCAACGGCGGCAAGCAGTTCATCACAAAGCTTCAGTATCATCGGGTCCCGACAGCAAGCAGTTCACCTCTCAGTCCTCCCGGAGCGCCAAACCGACAGCAAGCAGTCCAGCCTTCGACCCTCCCGAAGCACCGAAGCAAGCAGTGCCGACTCACATATACGTCATCACCCGACAAAACCCAACTTTACAATCACTACGAAATACACGCCTACTTTATAGTTCTATCCCTCTGTGTTATTATTTTGGAAAGGGAGGTAAACCGATCTATAGAGGAACCATAAATATCTGTCGCGAACCCTGACCACGGCGAGCTATACCGCCTCCCAAAACAGGGTCGTTACAACACTTCTTCGTCGGGACTGTGCTAAGTACACACGCATTCTGAGAACCGCGAAATAAAAATCATTTAAACAACAAATAAACATTATAATTTTCTATTACAATAATCAGAAGTGGCTAAGAACTTAAAAAAGCAAAGTGCCTACTAAATAAAAGTAAAACTTTCACCTGATAATAAATAACTTTGATTTTAAACATAATGGATGAAAGTGATTATGAAAAGTACACAATTGACGGCCTTAAGCGTATTCTACAGACATACAGTGGCGGACAAAAGTCTACATACGACCCCCCTTTAAAGAGTTATAAACAAAAAACCTAAAAATGGCACTGACAAAAGTCTACATACGATTTTTTACATAGAACTTTCGAAATTTTTGTTTCAAAATTTACCAATCCTGGTCTATAATTCTTATGTACCGGCTTAGTGGCGGTGAAAATAATTGACGAGGAGTATAATTCAGCAGCCAATCCTTCACGATATGCGGCGTATGCCTAGGATCGTTATCCTGTTGAAAGGTCCAGCTCGTTTCAGCACAGACAGACAGACAGACAGACAGACAGACAGACAGACAGACAGACAGACAGACAGACAGACAGACAGACAGACAGACAGACAGACAGACAGACAGACAGACAGACAGACAGACAGACAGACAGACAGACAGACAGACAGACAGACAGACAGACAGACAGACAGACAGACAGACAGACAGACAGACAGACAGACAGACAGACAGACAGACAGACAGACAGACAGACAGACAGACAGACAGACAGACAGACAGACAGACAGACAGACAGACAGACAGACAGACAGACAGACAGACAGACAGACAGACAGACAGACAGACAGACAGACAGACAGACAGACAGACAGACAGACAGACAGACAGACAGACAGACAGACAGACAGACAGACAGACAGACAGACAGACAGACAGACAGACAGACAGACAGACAGACAGACAGACAGACAGACAGACAGACAGACAGACAGACAGACAGACAGACAGACAGACAGACAGACAGACAGACAGACAGACAGACAGACAGACAGACAGACAGACAGACAGACAGACAGACAGACAGACAGACAGACAGACAGACAGACAGACAGACAGACAGACAGACAGACAGACAGACAGACAGACAGACAGACAGACAGACAGACAGACAGACAGACAGACAGACAGACAGACAGACAGACAGACAGACAGACAGACAGACAGACAGACAGACAGACAGACAGACAGACAGACAGACAGACAGACAGACAGACAGACAGACAGACAGACAGACAGACAGACAGACAGACAGACAGACAGACAGACAGACAGACAGACAGACAGACAGACAGACAGACAGACAGACAGACAGACAGACAGACAGACAGACAGACAGACAGACAGACAGACAGACAGACAGACAGACAGACAGACAGACAGACAGACAGACAGACAGACAGACAGACAGACAGACAGACAGACAGACAGACAGACAGACAGACAGACAGACAGACAGACAGACAGACAGACAGACAGACAGACAGACAGACAGACAGACAGACAGACAGACAGACAGACAGACAGACAGACAGACAGACAGACAGACAGACAGACAGACAGACAGACAGACAGACAGACAGACAGACAGACAGACAGACAGACAGACAGACAGACAGACAGACAGACAGACAGACAGAGAGACAGACAGACAGACAGACAGACAGACAGACAGACAGACAGACAGACAGACAGACAGACAGACAGACAGACAGACCATCCCGCAGCGTCAACAGTTCATCACACAGCTTCCGTAGCATCGGACCAACGGCGGCAAGCAATTCATCACACAGCTTCCGTAGCATCGGACCAACGGCGGCAAGCAGTTCATCACAAAGCTTCAGTATCATCGGGTCCCGACAGCAAGCAGTTCACCTCTCAGTCCTCCCGGAGCGCCAAACCGACAGCAAGCAGTCCAGCCTTCGACCCTCCCGAAGCACCGAAGCAAGCAGTGCCGACTCACATATACGTCATCACCCGACAAAACCCAACTTTACAATCACTACGAAATACACGCCTACTTTATAGTTCTATCCCTCTGTGTTATTATTTTGGAAAGGGAGGTAAACCGATCTATAGAGGAACCATAAATATCTGTCGCGAACCCTGACCACGGCGAGCTATACCGCCTCCCAAAACAGGGTCGTTACAACACTTCTTCGTCGGGACTGTGCTAAGTACACACCCATTCTGAGAACCGCGAAATAAAAATCATTTAAACAACAAATAAACATTATAATTTTCTATTACAATAATCAGAAGTGGCTAAGAACTTAAAAAAGCAAAGTGCCTACTAAATAAAAGTAAAACTTTCACCTGATAATAAATAACTTTGATTTTAAACATAATGGATGAAAGTGATTATGAAAAGTACACAATTGACGGCCTTAAGCGTATTCTACAGACATACAGTGGCGGACAAAAGTCTACATACGACCCCCTTTTTGGGAGCTTTCCCACTTTTTTAGCTTTTACAGAAAAAGTAATAATGCCATCTTGTTTTAAATATTATTATTACTCAAAAACCAAAATTGCATTCTTATACAACAAAAACTTAAAGAGTTATAAACAAAAAACCTAAAAATGGCACTGACAAAAGTCTACATACGATTTTTTACATAGAACTTTCGAAATTTTTGTTTCAAAATTTCCCAATCCTGGTCTATAATTCTTATGTACCGGCTTAGTGGCGGTGAAAATAATTGACAAGGAGTATAATTCAGCAGCCAATCCTTCACGATATGCGGCGTATGCCTAGGATCGTTATCCTGTTGAAAGGTCCAGCTCGTTTCAAGGCATAATTTGTACCCAGATGTTTTCAAAATGTATTCTAATATGGTCTTATACTGAGAAGGAACCATAATGCCCTCGACGAAGACCAAATTTCCTACTCCCGAGGCACTGTGGGGCGCCTAGAACAAAAAGCCTGCCAAAATGGTTTTTTTTTTTTAAGATTTTCCAAAATGTTGCAATGCAACTTTAAACACAATTCAATTCTCTATGCAAATCCAAAGGAAAGAGTGATCTGTGATGAATGGTTCTCCCACTACAGATTTATAAAGTGGATTTTTCGAAACATAATTTTAGCCAATAAAAAAAAAAGGTATATTTACACATCTTTGAAATTTTTCTGAAAGCGCCCAAGGGCCTAATTTGTATATGTAACGATTGAAATTTTAAGAGCAACCAATTCTTAAAATATTAAAAAAACCATAAAAATTTTAGATACATAATTACTATTTTTTTTAATTTTTTAAAAGGGGTCAAAAAAATTGGGATTTTTTGGATATTTTTGGACGTAAAGTAGTGTTACACCCTAGATCCCCGTTTAATTCTTTTTTTTAAATAAGTTTAGATATTTAACTACATTTTCTGAAAAAATTAGCCTGCCCTTTTGTGCCTCTTCTGAGAAAACCGCAGTTTAAGTTAGCAAGAAATGTTCATAATTTTCAAAATTATCATTTTTTAAAAACCGCGAATTCCTAGGAACAAGAGTATATATTTTTGTGTATCTTACATAACTTAACTTCAGACACATAAATATGTATTCTATGTCGATTCTTAAAAAACCACGAATTCTTAGGAACAAGAGGATTTATTTGTGTGGATCATACATAACTTAACTTAACTAAATATACTTATAAATAATTGGAAAATTCGCGACTTTCATTTTTTATTACTTTATGCAAAATCAGACAGATGGACAGGTGCATTTCGACTGGGATATTTATTCTTATCATTTGAATTTTCTGGTACTAAATGGTTTTTTTTGACGTCATGTACTTCCACCGAACATAGAAGTTACATATATAAAACATTAAAAGGCGTTATAAGTCCTTAAAATATCCTTGGACATAGTCATGTCATAGCTCATATGAAAGGTATTGACTCGAAGATCAATCCTGTTTTAGATTTTGGCCCATATTCCCATTGGTTTAAAAGATATTTGCATTCAATTTTTATTTTCAATTTTTATACCCTTGCAGAGGGTATTATGATTTCAGTCAGAAGTTTGCAACGCAGTGAAGGAGACATTTCCGACCCCATAAAGTATATATATTCTTGATCAGCATCACAAGACGAGTCGATCTAGCCATGTCCGTCTGTCCGTCTGTCCGTCCGTTTGTCCGTCTGTCCGTCTGTCCGTCCGTTTCTACGCAAACTAGTCTCTCAGTTTTAAAGCTATCGGGATGAAACTTTCGTAAAAGTCGTATTTCTATTGCAGGTAGTATATATGTCGGAACCAACCGGATCGGACAACTACATCTTATAGCTCCCATAGGAAGGATCAAAAAAAAAACGTAAAAAATTCTAGCTCCGGTGTTTTTTGAAATTTTACCTTTTACTCTTGGGAATATTTTTTTTTATATATTTCTGAATTTCGGTTTTTTTGTTTCTTAAATCGGATCACTATATCATATAGCTGCCATAGGAACGGTCGAAAAATTAAATGGAAATTAATGGGAAAAGAATTATATCTTTGTTGGTTTTTATTACATTCCCTTCTACTCTGGGATATGACTATTTTGAAATATTTCCGAATTTCGATTTTAATTTTTAAAAAATCGAACTACTATATCATATAGCTGTGATAGAAACGATCGAAAAATTAATGTGAAATAATAAGAAATTTAACATTTTTGTGATTTGTAAATTAATAGAATGATCTGCAAGGGTATATAAGCTTCGGCTTGCCGAAGCTAGCTTCCTTTCTTGTTCAAAGCTATTTTTTGTCCATCTTGAGGCACGTTATCATATTTCTATTTTTATTGTTGAATGCGGTTAGCACCAAGCTTTAAAATGTGACATTCCCCTATTTTTATACCCGTTACTCGTAGAGTAAAAGGGTATATTAGATTCGTGCAAAAGTATGTAACAGCTAGAAGGAAGCGTTTCCGACCCCATTAAGTATATATATTCTTGATCAGGGTCACTAGCAGAGTCGATCTAGCCATGTCTGTCTGTCTGTCTGTCTGTCTGTCTGTCTGTCTGTCTGTCTGTCTGTCTGTCTGTCTGTCTGTCTGTCTGTCTGTCTGTCTGTCTGTCTGTCTGTCTGTCTGTCTGTCTGTCTGTCTGTCTGTCTGTCTGTCTGTCTGTCTGTCTGTCTGTCTGTCTGTCTGTCTGTCTGTCTGTCTGTCTGTCTGTCTGTCTGTCTGTCTGTCTGTCTGTCTGTCTGTCTGTCTGTCTGTCTGTCTGTCTGTCTGTCTGTCTGTCTGTCTGTCTGTCTGTCTGTCTGTCTGTCTGTCTGTCTGTCTGTCTGTCTGTCTGTCTGTCTGTCTGTCTGTCTGTCTGTCTGTCTGTCTGTCTGTCTGTCTGTCTGTCTGTCTGTCTGTCTGTCTGTCTGTCTGTCTGTCTGTCTGTCTGTCTGTCTGTCTGTCTGTCTGTCTGTCTGTCTGTCTGTCTGTCTGTCTGTCTGTCTGTCTGTCTGTCTGTCTGTCTGTCTGTCTGTCTGTCTGTCTGTCTGTCTGTCTGTCTGTCTGTCTGTCTGTCTGTCTGTCTGTCTGTCTGTCTGTCTGTCTGTCTGTCTGTCTGTCTGTCTGTCTGTCTGTCTGTCTGTCTGTCTGTCTGTCTGTCTGTCTGTCTGTCTGTCTGTCTGTCTGTCTGTCTGTCTGTCTGTCTGTCTGTCTGTCTGTCTGTCTGTCTGTCTGTCTGTCTGTCTGTCTGTCTGTCTGTCTGTCTGTCTGTCTGTCTGTCTGTCTGTCTGTCTGTCTGTCTGTCTGTCTGTCTGTCTGTCTGTCTGTCTGTCTGTCTGTCTGTCTGTCTGTCTGTCTGTCTGTCTGTCTGTCTGTCTGTCTGTCTGTCTGTCTGTCTGTCTGTCTGTCTGTCTGTCTGTCTGTCTGTCTGTCTGTCTGTCTGTCTGTCTGTCTGTCTGTCTGTCTGTCTGTCTGTCTGTCTGTCTGTCTGTCTGTCTGTCTGTCTGTCTGTCTGTCTGTCTGTCTGTCTGTCTGTCTGTCTGTCTGTCTGTCTGTCTGTCTGTCTGTCTGTCTGTCTGTCTGTCTGTCTGTCTGTCTGTCTGTCTGTCTGTCTGTCTGTCTGTCTGTCTGTCTGTCTGTCTGTCTGTCTGTCTGTCTGTCTGTCTGTCTGTCTGTCTGTCTGTCTGTCTGTCTGTCTGTCTGTCTGTCTGTCTGTCTGTCTGTCTGTCTGTCTGTCTGTCTGTCTGTCTGTCTGTCTGTCTGTCTGTCTGTCTGTCTGTCTGTCTGTCTGTCTGTCTGTCTGTCTGTCTGTCTGTCTGTCTGTCTGTCTGTCTGTCTGTCTGTCTGTCTGTCTGTCTGTCTGTCCGTCTGTCCGTCTGTCCGTCTGTATGAACGCTGAGATCTCAGAAACTACAAAAGCTAGAAGGTTGAGATTTCCCACACATATTCTTTGGCTTCCTACGCAGCGCAAGTTTATTTAAGTCGAGCGCCACGCCCCCTCTAACACCCACAATCGCCCACTAATGATTTTAAAATGGGTCCTGCGCCCACATCTTTAAAGATTTCCAAAAAGTATAAATGCAATTTTGTTGTTTATATTTATACCTATCGAAATGTAGAAGACATTTTTCAAATCGGACCATTCATTAAAAAGTTATACGCAATCAAAAATTATATATCTATCTCCCTCGCACTCCCTTTAGCTGAGTTACGATTATTAGTCGGGACACCAACCCGACACAGCGTTCGCACTCCCTTTAGCTGAGTGACGGGTATTAGATAGTCGGGACAACAACCCGACTATAGCGTTCTCTCTTGTTAGTGTATGCGTCCAGCCCTGGTCGTTTTTCGGTAAATTTTCCGAAAAAAGGAAATCTTTCGAATTCCTGTGACACCAACGGTTTTGGTCGGTTGGTTTCTAAACCAACCGTCCCCAAAACCGTCGACGCGCAGTGGCGCCTTGGGCCAAAAAACGTGCAATAAATCACTTTTTCGACTTTGTCCTAGAAAGTTGTGACCCATACCAATCGACAGGTAATTGATCCACTATTACAAATATGTAACCCTTTTTCAAATCAAAAAATTTTTGTAAAAGATATGAATTTTCAAAGTTGAACAATTTTTCACTTAAAAAAAACACACCGTTTTTAGGTAATTTTTCGCACTTCCGGGGGGTTTTTCTTAAAAACTAGGTATCGAATCGCTTTGCTTCTTTTTTCCACGGATTGGTGTGTTAGTTAAGAGTAAAAAAAGTAAAACATATTGCAGTTTGCCATGCGCATCTCTTAGTTATGAGTTATTTGCGAAACGTCCATTTTTTCCATATTTTTCAACTTTGATGGAAAATAAAAAAAAAATATTTAATACTATTTTTTTTATACTTCCGTAAAACGTTATTTGGACTTTCTTCTTGATATTACGAAAGTTGTAGCTGCGTCCGCCTGCGTCCGCGGTTTTAAGAGCCAAAAAAGGTAAAAAAGTCATGGTCCCAGAAATTGCATATGGCGCAACCTTGTGAAAGATTTGTCCAAAACATTGTGTTAAAGTCCTGAAAATTTGATATGATGTGCAACAGCTCGATATAAGAAACTTTAGCTCTACCACTTTTGGAAAAACCCGCTAGTTTAGCGGAAAAACAGCTATAAATAGCTAAAATACGGAAGGCCGTAACTTCTAAACTACTGAAGCTACAGACTTGTGCTGTATCTCGTTTGAAAGGTATTTTAAAATGCTTTAAGCGCCTCCTGTATGTAATTTGTGTAAATGTAATATTTAAAAAGATATGCACAAAACAAATTTTTTGTAAACTTTTTTTTTAGCCTTTTTTAGTTTTCTCAAAAACGGTTTCAACGATTTCCTTTAAAACTTCAAACTGTATAGCCCTTGAGAGTCCTTAAATTTTGGTATACATCATGTTACTGTAAAAAATCACGTTTAAAAGTTATTCAGAAACGAAAATAGCCACTTTTGCCAGCTCAAAACAACTTACGCTGCCTAAGCATTGAATTTAGTATGTGCGAGTCCAAACTGTATTTTAAGGTCATGGAATCACAACCTAGTCACAGAGTTAGAATCTAGTAATTATAGTCCAGAAATGTTAGGTCTATTGGATTTACCAAGTTTACTAAATTGTGACCATTATTTCAAAAAACATGAAATATAAAAAAAAAGTTTTTAAAAAAACTTTTATTTATTTTTTTTTTCTTTTTTTAGTTTTTAAAAATTAAAACATAAAAAAATAAACTAAACAAAACGTAATTTTAAAAAAAAAAAAAAATTTTTTTTTAAAATTCCAATTTTTTATTTATTTTTTTTTAATAAGTTTTAAAAATTACAACATGAAAAAAGAAACTAAAAAAAACAAAAACTTTTTAAAAAAAGTTTTTTTTTGTCGGAAAAAAATGGATTTGTTTTTAAATTCTGACTTTGCCGATTTGTAAGTACGCCTCTGCCACGCCCACTCCCTGTCTCAAGCAATAATTTGAAAGGTGGATCAATTATCTATCATTTGCCGTTTACAAAATTCAATTATCTTCACTGGTTCAAAAGTTATGATTTATTACCAAAAAAAAGTCAAAAGGCGCCACTGTGCGACGGTTTCTGTGACACCCCTGATTGTATTCGTGCAAAAGTATGTTACAGCCAGAAGGAAGCGTTTCCGACCCCATAAATATATATATATTCTTGATCAGGATCACTAGCCGAGTCGATCTAGCCATGTCCGTCTGTCCGTCTGTCTGTCTGTATGAACGCTGAGATCTCGGAGACTATAAAAGCTAGAAGACTGACATTTTGCATGCAGATTCTGGGAGTTCCTACGCAGCGCAAGTTTGTTTCAAAAGGGTGCCACGCCCCCTCAAACGCCCACAATCGCTAATATACGATTTTAAAAATTTCAATATTTCGGAAAAGTAAAAATTCAGTTTTATTGTGTTTATCAATACCTAACGAAATGTAGAACAAATTTTTTAAATCGGACCATTTGTTAAAAAGTTACGGCGGATCAAAGTTTTTATCTTCATCTCCTTCGCACACCCTTTAGCTGAGTAACGGGTATCTGATAGTCGGGGCACCCGACTATAGCGTTCTCTCTTGTTTTAATTAGCTTGGTGATTTATAAAAAAAAATAAAATGTAAAACCAATATACTGGGGCAATCTCACCACACAGGGGGGTAAAATCACCACACAACTGGGGAAATTTCGTCACCTGAAAAATGTAGGGAGTTTAACGCCTGAAAATATGCTACACTGATCAAGCGTACCATTTTTGTTGACGTCCTATATTTGTTGCTGCTGCTGGTAGTCTGTTCGTTAGCCAGCTCGTCAAATATAAAAATATGTATTTAAAATAGGTGCGAATTTACCCTTAGCGTAGGGTGGCGAAATTTCCCCAGACCGTACTTTTTTAGAAATAATTATTTTTCTTGCGAAAATAGGCGCGAAGTTAAAAATCACTGACGCAGAAATGCACATTATAGCACTGTGTATTATATAAAAAATCGTGTATCTTATTCCTTTTGAATTGTGGCATACAGAAAAAATTTCGTCGAGAACTAAATGTAGCTTTTGAACTGGTAAAACACATTTAATATTATAGCTTAATTATCTTGGCCTTCTGTGCAAAACAAATGCATTGGTTGTGTCTGGCCGTCTTGAAGGACTAAAACAAAAAAATTATATATTTTTACGACTTATGGATTCCGAGATATTGCAGGTGACGAAATTGCCCCTGTGACGAAATTCCCCCACTCTCCCCTACAGAAAGGATTGGAGCATTTATTCAGATTTTCGAAACATTGAATTTTATTTTCACCAAACTCAAATTTTGCATCCTTTTTAATGATATTATAAAGTGGTTTTGCTTTAATGGAGACTTCTTTTATAAACTTTCTAAAATAGGCACAGAGTCCTAAAAAGCTGTGAACTTCTTTTGCATTTTTTGGAATCGAAAAGTTTGTTATTGCTTTTATATTTTTGTTATCTGGCTGTATTCCTTTCTTTGATACAATATAGCCAAGATATTCACACTGTTCTTCCATTACACTTGTCGATCCTAAGTTATAATTTATTCCTTATTAATCTTTGAAAAACTTCCGTCAACGTAATTAAATGTTCCTCAACTGACTTTGATGCTATCATTATATCATCTAAGTATATTGCAACCTTTCCAGTTCTAATCATATCGTCGAACACTCTATTTACGAATCTTTGAAATGTGGCTGGCGCGTTTCTCAGACCGAATGGCACTTTAATGTATTCGAATTGACCCATGGGCGTTACGAACGACGTATACTTTACAGAATTCTCGTGAACTTCGCTTGATGAAAAGCACTTGTTTAGATCTAGCAGTGTAAATATTTCTTTGTTTGCAAGAGTATCTATTAGATCCTCGATCAACGGTAAAGGGTAATTATCTTTGGGAGTATTTTTATTTAATGTTCTGTAGTCAACACATAGTCGAATATTACCTGTCTTTTTCCTAACCAATACAATTGGAGAAGCAAACTCTGACTGACTTGGCCTAATTATTTCATTCTTTATTAACTCATCTAATACTTCTTGGACTTTTTCTTTTTCTGCGTACGATAATCGGCGGGGCTTATAATGGAAGGGCTTTTCGTTATTAAGAATCAATTTTAAATGGCATTTAGTTTCCGGCTTCTTAGGGATTTCGAATTTAAATAATATTGCTTAAAGATTTGTTGTAACTTAAAATGATATTTTAAGTGTATGTTATTATTGTTAATAATTAATGTATTTTCCTCTTTATCTAATTCAATTGCCATTAGGTTTTGACATTCACTTTCTATTTCGGACATATGTTCTTCATTTTGGTTCAAGTACATTTTGTTCTATTCACACACATTTTTTTTGTTGGATATTTTCTCTTTGTTGTCGTATAGTAGTCTAATTAATTCATCAATATTTTGTTTACTTTCGTCTTTACTTGCTTTGTTTTGTAATCTTAATTTAATTTCTTTTATTAACACAAATCTTTCCTTTTCTAAAACATCTATTCCCAATATTGCAGAATATTCCATTGTTTCATTAGGTACAACAAAAAAATCTTTATTACATTCTTGGTTTTCAAATATGATTTTACATTTAACTATTCCAATGATAATCAGTTTACTTTTATTTATTCCATAGTAGTTTCTAGGAAAATTATAACTCTCGATAAATTCAGTTGGTACGTGTTCTTCACGTATAAGAGAAATGGAACTTCCCGTATCGATTAGGGTTTCTAATGAGAAGATAAAATTGTTAATTTGTTTAGTAAATAAATACTCTATTTTTCTAACAAATGAATTTGAATTGTTTGTGCTCTCCAGTGGGTTGATATTCTTGCGTTTCGGGCAGTTGATTGAAGTGTGGCCCATCTCAGCGCAGACGAAACAGGATCCAGGTTCCCTCTTGCTTTTGCGGCATTCGTTGGCCATGTGTCCCTTTGAATTGCAATTATAGCACTTAATTACAATAGCAGATTTATCGGTATCTGCCTGGAGTGTAACTTTGTTGTTGTTGCTGACGAAAATCTGCTTCAGTCGAATTTTCTTAAGAGCGTCTAATAGCTCAGCTGTATTTGAAAATCGTTGCATTTTTGCCTGGTTTCGTAGCGCATAATCCGGTATTCTGTCGATCACGTTCTCCAGTAGTTCTTCTTGACTTATATTTATTTTATTTGATAATATTAGTTTTTCGTAGAAATACTCTTGAAATGATTCATCTTTTTGCCAAATTTTCTTTTCAAACTTGCGTTTCATTACAAGTTGAGACTCACGGTTATCAAAAATGTTTTCCATTTCATAAAGCAATTCATTTACTGGCATTGTCATCGATTCCGAGCAGCTCTGTAGCCATTTGGCAGCTTTTCCTTTTAACCGATTGGAGATTAATGCACGTACACTGTGATCATTAAGTTGATAAATATTTTAGTTTTCTCAAAAACGGTTTCAACGATTTCCTTTAAAACTTCAAACTGTATAGCCCTTGAGAGTCCTTAAATTTTGGTATACATCATGTTACTGTAAAAAATCACGTTTAAAAGTTATTCAGAAACGAAAATAGCCACTTTTGCCAGCTCAAAACAACTTACGCTGCCTAAGCATTGAATTTAGTATGTGCGAGTCCAAACTGTATTTTAAGGTCATGGAATCACAACCTAGTCACAGAGTTAGAATCTAGTAATTATAGTCCAGAAATGTTAGGTCTATTGGATTTACCAAGTTTACTAAATTGTGACCATTATTTCAAAAAACATGAAATATAAAAAAAAAGTTTTTAAAAAAACTTTTATTTATTTTTTTTTCTTTTTTTAGTTTTTAAAAATTAAAACATAAAAAAATAAACTAAACAAAACGTAATTTTAAAAAAAAAAAAAATTTTTTTTTAAAATTCCAATTTTTTTTTTTTTTTTTTTTAATAAGTTTTAAAAATTACAACATGAAAAAAGAAACTAAAAAAAACAAAAACTTTTTAAAAAAAGTTTTTTTTTGTCGGAAAAAAATGGATTTGTTTTTAAATTCTGACTTTGCCGATTTGTAAGTACGCCTCTGCCACGCCCACTCCCTGTCTCAAGCAATAATTTGAAAGGTGGATCAATTATCTATCATTTGCCGTTTACAAAATTCAATTATCTTCACTGGTTCAAAAGTTATGATTTATTACCAAAAAAAAGTCAAAAGGCGCCACTGTGCGACGGTTTCTGTGACACCCCTGATTGTATTCAGTTATGTTACAGCATGTTACAGCCAGAAGGAAGCGTTTCCGACCCCATAAATATATATATATTCTTGATCAGGGTCACTAGCCGAGTCGATCTAGCCATGTCTGTCTGTCTGTCTGTCTGTCTGTCTGTCTGTCTGTCTGTCTGTCTGTCTGTCTGTCTGTCTGTCTGTGGGTCTGTCTGTCTGTCTGTGTGTCTGTCTGTCTGTCTGTCTGTCTGTCTGTCTGTCTGTCTGTCTGTCTGTCTGTCTGTCTGTCTGTCTGTCTGTCTGTCTGTCTGTCTGTCTGTCTGTCTGTCTGTCTGTCTGTCTGTCTGTCTGTCTGTCTGTCTGTCTGTCTGTCTGTCTGTCTGTCTGTCTGTCTGTCTGTCTGTCTGTCTGTCTGTCTGTCTGTCTGTCTGTCTGTCTGTCTGTCTGTCTGTCTGTCTGTCTGTCTGTCTGTCTGTCTGTCTGTCTGTCTGTCTGTCTGTCTGTCTGTCTGTCTGTCTGTCTGTCTGTCTGTCTGTCTGTCTGTCTGTCTGTCTGTCTGTCTGTCTGTCTGTCTGTCTGTCTGTCTGTCTGTCTGTCTGTCTGTCTGTCTGTCTGTCTGTCTGTCTGTCTGTCTGTCTGTCTGTCTGTCTGTCTGTCTGTCTGTCTGTCTGTCTGTCTGTCTGTCTGTCTGTCTGTCTGTCTGTCTGTCTGTCTGTCTGTCTGTCTGTCTGTCTGTCTGTCTGTCTGTCTGTCTGTCTGTCTGTCTGTCTGTCTGTCTGTCTGTCTGTCTGTCTGTCTGTCTGTCTGTCTGTCTGTCTGTCTGTCTGTCTGTCTGTCTGTCTGTCTGTCTGTCTGTCTGTCTGTCTGTCTGTCTGTCTGTCTGTCTGTCTGTCTGTCTGTCTGTCTGTCTGTCTGTCTGTCTGTCTGTCTGTCTGTCTGTCTGTCTGTCTGTCTGTCTGTCTGTCTGTCTGTCTGTCTGTCTGTCTGTCTGTCTGTCTGTCTGTCTGTCTGTCTGTCTGTCTGTCTGTCTGTCTGTCTGTCTGTCTGTCTGTCTGTCTGTCTGTCTGTCTGTCTGTCTGTCTGTCTGTCTGTCTGTCTGTCTGTCTGTCTGTCTGTCTGTCTGTCTGTCTGTCTGTCTGTCTGTCTGTCTGTCTGTCTGTCTGTCTGTCTGTCTGTCTGTCTGTCTGTCTGTCTGTCTGTCTGTCTGTCTGTCTGTCTGTCTGTCTGTCTGTCTGTCTGTCTGTCTGTCTGTCTGTCTGTCTGTCTGTCTGTCTGTCTGTCTGTCTGTCTGTCTGTCTGTCTGTCTGTCTGTCTGTCTGTCTGTCTGTCTGTCTGTCTGTCTGTCTGTCTGTCTGTCTGTCTGTCTGTCTGTCTGTCTGTCTGTCTGTCTGTCTGTCTGTCTGTCTGTCTGTCTGTCTGTCTGTCTGTCTGTCTGTCTGTCTGTCTGTCTGTCTGTCTGTCTGTCTGTCTGTCTGTCTGTCTGTCTGTCTGTCTGTCTGTCTGTCTGTCTGTCTGTCTGTCTGTCTGTCTGTCTGTCTGTCTGTCTGTCTGTCTGTCTGTCTGTCTGTCTGTCTGTCTGTCTGTCTGTCTGTCTGTCTGTCTGTCTGTCTGTCTGTCTGTCTGTCTGTCTGTCTGTCTGTCTGTCTGTCTGTCTGTCTGTCTGTCTGTCTGTCTGTCTGTCTGTCTGTCTGTCTGTCTGTCTGTCCGTCTGTATGAACGCTGAGATCTCAGAAACTACAAAAGCTAGAAGGTTGAGATTTCCCACACATATTCTTTGGCTTCCTACGCAGCGCAAGTTTATTTAAGTCGAGCGCCACGCCCCCTCTAACACCCACAATCGCCCACTAATGATTTTAAAATGGGTCCTGCGCCCACATCTTTAAAGATTTCCAAAAAGTATAAATGCAATTTTGTTGTTTATATTTATACCTATCGAAATGTAGAAGACATTTTTCAAATCGGACCATTCATTAAAAAGTTATACGCAATCAAAAATTATATATCTATCTCCCTCGCACTCCCTTTAGCTGAGTTACGATTATTAGTCGGGACACCAACCCGACACAGCGTTCGCACTCCCTTTAGCTGAGTGACGGGTATTAGATAGTCGGGACAACAACCCGACTATAGCGTTCTCTCTTGTTAGTGTATGCGTCCAGCCCTGGTCGTTTTTCGGTAAATTTTCCGAAAAAAGGAAATCTTTCGAATTCCTGTGACACCAACGGTTTTGGTCGGTTGGTTTCTAAACCAACCGTCCCCAAAACCGTCGACGCACAGTGGCGCCTTGGGCCAAAAAACGTGCAATAAATCACTTTTTCGACTTTGTCCTAGAAAGTTGTGACCCATACCAATCGACAGGTAATTGATCCACTATTACAAATATGTAACCCTTTTTCAAATCAAAAAATTTTTGTAAAAGATATGAATTTTCAAAGTTGAACAATTTTTCACTTAAAAAAAACACACCGTTTTTAGGTAATTTTTCGCACTTCCGGGGGGTTTTTCTTAAAAACTAGGTATCGAATCGCTTTGCTTCTTTTTTCCACGGATTGGTGTGTTAGTTAAGAGTAAAAAAAGTAAAACATATTGCAGTTTGCCATGCGCATCTCTTAGTTATGAGTTATTTGCGAAACGTCCATTTTTTCCATATTTTTCAACTTTGATGGAAAATAAAAAAAAAATATTTAATACTATTTTTTTTATACTTCCGTAAAACGTTATTTGGACTTTCTTCTTGATATTACGAAAGTTGTAGCTGCGTCCGCCTGCGTCCGCGGTTTTAAGAGCCAAAAAAGGTAAAAAAGTCATGGTCCCAGAAATTGCATATGGCGCAACCTTGTGAAAGATTTGTCCAAAACATTGTGTTAAAGTCCTGAAAATTTGATATGATGTGCAACAGCTCGATATAAGAAACTTTAGCTCTACCACTTTTGGAAAAACCCGCTAGTTTAGCGGAAAAAACAGCTATAAATAGCTAAAATACGGAAGGCCGTAACTTCTAAACTACTGAAGCTACAGACTTGTGCTGTATCTCGTTTGAAAGGTATTTTAAAATGCTTTAAGCGCCTCCTGTATGTAATTTGTGTAAATGTAATATTTAAAAAGATATGCACAAAACAAATTTTTTGTAAACTTTTTTTTTAGCCTTTTTTAGTTTTCTCAAAAACGGTTTCAACGATTTCCTTTAAAACTTCAAACTGTATAGCCCTTGAGAGTCCTTAAATTTTGGTATACATCATGTTACTGTAAAAAATCACGTTTAAAAGTTATTCAGAAACGAAAATAGCCACTTTTGCCAGCTCAAAACAACTTACGCTGCCTAAGCATTGAATTTAGTATGTGCGAGTCCAAACTGTATTTTAAGGTCATGGAATCACAACCTAGTCACAGAGTTAGAATCTAGTAATTATAGTCCAGAAATGTTAGGTCTATTGGATTTACCAAGTTTACTAAATTGTGACCATTATTTCAAAAAACATGAAATATAAAAAAAAAGTTTTTAAAAAAACGTTTATTTAATTTTTTTTTCTTTTTTTAGTTTTTAAAAATTAAAACATAAAAACATAAACTAAACAAAACGTAATTTTAAAAAAAAAAAAAATTTTTTTTAAAATTCCAATTTTTTATTTATTTTTTTTTAATAAGTTTTAAAAATTACAACATGAAAAAAGAAACTAAAAAAAACAAAAACTTTTTAAAAAAAGTTTTTTTTTGTCGGAAAAAAATGGATTTGTTTTTAAATTCTGACTTTGCCGATTTGTAAGTACGCCTCTGCCACGCCCACTCCCTGTCTCAAGCAATAATTTGAAAGGTGGATCAATTATCTATCATTTGCCGTTTACAAAATTCAATTATCTTCACTGGTTCAAAAGTTATGATTTATTACCAAAAAAAAGTCAAAAGGCGCCACTGTGCGACGGTTTCTGTGACACCCCTGATTGTATTCGTGCAAAAGTATGTTACAGCCAGAAGGAAGCGTTTCCGACCCCATAAATATATATATATTCTTGATCAGGATCACTAGCCGAGTCGATCTAGCCATGTCCGTCTGTCCGTCTGTCTGTCTGTATGAACGCTGAGATCTCGGAGACTATAAAAGCTAGAAGACTGACATTTTGCATGCAGATTCTGGGAGTTCCTACGCAGCGCAAGTTTGTTTCAAAAGGGTGCCACGCCCCCTCAAACGCCCACAATCGCTAATATACGATTTTAAAAATTTCAATATTTCGGAAAAGTAAAAATTCAGTTTTATTGTGTTTATCAATACCTAACGAAATGTAGAACAAATTTTTTAAATCGGACCATTTGTTAAAAAGTTACGGCGGATCAAAGTTTTTATCTTCATCTCCTTCGCACACCCTTTAGCTGAGTAACGGGTATCTGATAGTCGGGGCACCCGACTATAGCGTTCTCTCTTGTTTTAATTAGCTTGGTGATTTATAAAAAAAAATAAAATGTAAAACCAATATACTGGGGCAATCTCACCACACAGGGGGGTAAAATCACCACACAACTGGGGAAATTTCGTCACCTGAAAAATGTAGGGAGTTTAACGCCTGAAAATATGCTACACTGATCAAGCGTACCATTTTTGTTGACGTCCTATATTTGTTGCTGCTGCTGGTAGTCTGTTCGTTAGCCAGCTCGTCAAATATAAAAATATGTATTTAAAATAGGTGCGAATTTACCCTTAGCGTAGGGTGGCGAAATTTCCCCAGACCGTACTTTTTTAGAAATAATTATTTTTCTTGCGAAAATAGGCGCGAAGTTAAAAATCACTGACGCAGAAATGCACATTATAGCACTGTGTATTATATAAAAAATCGTGTATCTTATTCCTTTTGAATTGTGGCATACAGAAAAAATTTCTTCGAGAACTAAATGTAGCTTTTGAACTGGTAAAACACATTTAATATTATAGCTTAATTATCTTGGCCTTCTGTGCAAAACAAATGCATTGGTTGTGTCTGGCCGTCTTGAAGGACTAAAACAAAAAAATTATATATTTTTACGACTTATGGATTCCGAGATATTGCAGGTGACGAAATTGCCCCTGTGACGAAATTCCCCCACTCTCCCCTACAGAAAGGATTGGAGCATTTATTCAGATTTTCGAAACATTGAATTTTATTTTCACCAAACTCAAATTTTGCATCCTTTTTAATGATATTATAAAGTGGTTTTGCTTTAATGGAGACTTCTTTTATAAACTTTCTAAAATAGGCACAGAGTCCTAAAAAGCTGTGAACTTCTTTTGCATTTTTTGGAATCGAAAAGTTTGTTATTGCTTTTATATTTTTGTTATCTGGCTGTATTCCTTTCTTTGATACAATATAGCCAAGATATTCACACTGTTCTTCCATTACACTTGTCGATCCTAAGTTATAATTTATTCCTTATTAATCTTTGAAAAACTTCCGTCAACGTAATTAAATGTTCCTCAACTGACTTTGATGCTATCATTATATCATCTAAGTATATTGCAACCTTTCCAGTTCTAATCATATCGTCGAACACTCTATTTACGAATCTTTGAAATGTGGCTGGCGCGTTTCTCAGACCGAATGGCACTTTAATGTATTCGAATTGACCCATGGGCGTTACGAACGACGTATACTTTACAGAATCCTCGTGAACTTCGCTTGATGAAAAGCACTTGTTTAGATCTAGCAGTGTAAATATTTCTTTGTTTGCAAGAGTATCTATTAGATCCTCGATCAACGGTAAAGGGTAATTATCTTTGGGAGTATTTTTATTTAATGTTCTGTAGTCAACACATAGTCGAATATTACCTGTCTTTTTCCTAACCAATACAATTGGAGAAGCAAACTCTGACTGACTTGGCCTAATTATTTCATTCTTTATTAACTCATCTAATACTTCTTGGACTTTTTCTTTTTCTGCGTACGATAATCGGCGGGGCTTATAATGGAAGGGCTTTTCGTTATTAAGAATCAATTTTAAATGGCATTTAGTTTCCGGCTTCTTAGGGATTTCGAATTTAAATAATATTGCTTAAAGATTTGTTGTAACTTAAAATGATATTTTAAGTGTATGTTATTATTGTTAATAATTAATGTATTTTCCTCTTTATCTAATTCAATTGCCATTAGGTTTTGACATTCACTTTCTATTTCGGACATATGTTCTTCATTTTGGTTCAAGTACATTTTGTTCTATTCACACACATTTTTTTTGTTGGATATTTTCTCTTTGTTGTCGTATAGTAGTCTAATTAATTCATCAATATTTTGTTTACTTTCGTCTTTACTTGCTTTGTTTTGTAATCTTAATTTAATTTCTTTTATTAACACAAATCTTTCCTTTTCTAAAACATCTATTCCCAATATTGCAGAATATTCCATTGTTTCATTAGGTACAACAAAAAAATCTTTATTACATTCTTGGTTTTCAAATATGATTTTACATTTAACTATTCCAATGATAATCAGTTTACTTTTATTTATTCCATAGTAGTTTCTAGGAAAATTATAACTCTCGATAAATTCAGTTGGTACGTGTTCTTCACGTATAAGAGAAATGGAACTTCCCGTATCGATTAGGGTTTCTAATGAGAAGATAAAATTGTTAATTTGTTTAGTAAATAAATACTCTATTTTTCTAACAAATGAATTTGAATTGTTTGTGCTCTCCAGTGGGTTGATATTCTTGCGTTTCGGGCAGTTGATTGAAGTGTGGCCCATCTCAGCGCAGACGAAACAGGATCCAGGTTCCCTCTTGCTTTTGCGGCATTCGTTGGCCATGTGTCCCTTTGAATTGCAATTATAGCACTTAATTACAATAGCAGATTTATCGGTATCTGCCTGGAGTGTAACTTTGTTGTTGTTGCTGACGAAAATCTGCTTCAGTCGAATTTTCTTAAGAGCGTCTAATAGCTCAGCTGTATTTGAAAATCGTTGCATTTTTGCCTGGTTTCGTAGCGCATAATCCGGTATTCTGTCGATCACGTTCTCCAGTAGTTCTTCTTGACTTATATTTATTTTATTTGATAATATTAGTTTTTCGTAGAAATACTCTTGAAATGATTCATCTTTTTGCCAAATTTTCTTTTCAAACTTGCGTTTCATTACAAGTTGAGACTCACGGTTATCAAAAATGTTTTCCATTTCATAAAGCAATTCATTTACTGGCATTGTCATCGATTCCGAGCAGCTCTGTAGCCATTTGGCAGCTTTTCCTTTTAACCGATTGGAGATTAATGCACGTACACTGTGATCATTAAGTTGATAAATATTTTGCACAGATATAATTTGCTTTTTAAATAGGTGAATGTCGGTATCACCATCCACAGGGTCAAATTCTGACACTAAATCTTTAAGATGAGTAAACGGGATATTTTTGGTCATATTTAATATTTCGTTTTCTTTCGTTGATATTCGTAATTCCCTTTTTGATAGTTCCACTTCTCGCATCATTAAATCCCATTTCATGTCTTCGTAGTGCTGCTTAATTTTGTTCAGGTTTTGTTCGTATGAAATTCCTTTATTTATTATCGGATTGGTTGCAGATGTAGTAATCGTAAGTACTTCTTGTATATATTTTCCGTTCTTACTTTCATATGTCGTCTCGGCAATACATTTCTCTTGATGATTTCCTTCGTTTCCCTTTTGTACCACTTTAATCTCAATTTTCTTCTCGTTAACATTTGTGTTCGCTGCTTCGTTGACCTCGTTTCTTTCGTTGCTCATATATTCATCTTTGTCTTGCATTTCATAACCTTGTTGCTTTTGATTTCCTTGTAGTTCATTTTCGTTCGTTTCGCACTCTTTTCCTTTCTCTTTGCTCTCGTTGTCCTTACGGCTTGGTGACGCCAATGATTTTGCGGTTGTGCCAGCTTCTTGAACTTTTTTTCTTCTCCATTGTCTTTCATTTCGTCTTCTTTTTGTTCCTCTATGTTCTCGTTGTCCTTACGGCTTGGTGACGCCAATGATTTTGCGGTTGCGTCAGCTTCTCGAACTTTTCGTAAAGCCTAGTACTCAGTACGACGAAAACTGCTAGCTAAGCATAGGAGTAAGTGAGAGGCAAATAGGTACATAGCTAAGGCCTGTAGCTGGGACTTTTTTTCACGGCGGTACTCAGTTGAGCTAAAGCCTAGTACTCAGTACGACGAAAACTGCTAGCTAAGCATAGGAGTAAGCGAGAGGCAAATAGGTAGCTAAAGCCCTTAGCCGGGGACTTTTTCCCACCTCGGTACTCAGTTGAGCTAAGGAAATAGTAAGAAAATACCACTAAAATACTAGATTTAGCGGATGAATTCTGATGAACGCCTTTAGCCGCGGCCCAAAGAATAAAAAATTTGATCTTTGGCTGTGTTTGTGCAGAAGCGGTGTGCCAATAACATATTATAAATAGAATGAAAACCCCAAAAACCAATGGAAAACTGCCTGTAGGAGTTGTAGCAATACATATCCTAGAGCTTGAAAATTATCGATAAATGACAGTATCGATATTTTCGATACTTTATCATTATCGTATCGATAATATCAATGTTTTCAAGGAAAGCAAAGACAAATTAAAAACAATTTTATAATTATGTTAATACCACGTATTATTTTTATATACATGCATAATACACTTGCATTATTATTAATATTATTATTAGAAAAAATCGCGGTTAATTTATTTAATTTTAATTTCCGGTTTTCATTATTGAAATGCAATTTTAGACTAAAGGATCCTTCTCTTAAGAACTCGTGGTTTATTTATTTTTGATTATTGAGTTGAGTTGCGTCACATGTCTAGAAAGACACCAATTCTTAGTCAAAGACATTCACGGCTTCTTAAGAATTTTTTTTTAAATATCTTCTGAGGAAATACTTATGTAAAATAATAGAACAAACCTTTGTTCCATCCCATTTTTTGGTACTAAAGAAGAACAAATTCCTCCACTTCTGAAGAATTCCCGGTTGCTTTTTTTTTGATCCTTTGCCAAAATTGCTCAAACGGTCTTCGTTTTGTTTGTTGTTGGTATTAAAAGAACGAGAGTTCCTCCTTTCCCCAAGAAATCGCGGTTCTTTCATTTTCGATTTTATGCCACAACCTATGGTTATTTTCCCCTACTTTAATTGATACTATACCATAAAGAAGTAAAAATTCCTCCTCTTCTGAAGAATTCGCGGTTGTTTTTTTTTTTATTATTGAGTCCAAATCGCTCAAACGATCTTCGAAAAGCGACCAATTCTTATCAAAGGCTATGAATTCGCGGTTTCTTGAGATTTTTTAATAGCGGACAGAAGATCGGTAGCTGCAACCAAGATTTTGTTTTTGGTACTAAAAAAACCAAAGTTCCTCCTCTTCCCAAGAACTCGCGGTTCTTTTATTGACCATTTTTTGCCATAACCTATGCCCTTTTCGCCTACTTTTAAGTATTTCATAATATCTATGGGACCAAAGAAGAATAAAGTGCTAAGAACTCGCGGTTCTTGTATGGTAATTTGTCCCTACTTTAAGTGATTTTGTATTTAAAGTTATTTTGGTCCTCAAAATTAAAGAGTGAAATCTGTTCGTTTCTCTCTAATAAAACGTCAGAAAAACATCGATGTTATAGATAAACATCGATGTTTGAAAAATATCAGAAGTATCGATAATATCGATACTGACATCGATAATTTTCAAGCTCTAACATATCCTCATTCCAACAGCAAATTTAAAGCTTGCGACCTAGGTCGGCTAATCATTTTGTAATATTTTAAAATTGGCGCCAGTTAATTTGCTTGCTGAGAGTAAGACCATTCTACATGCATTGCGGATGAACTCCGAAAACTTCGGTCACCCTAAAAGATTAATATTTTTCGACTAGTAAAACTCTTAGCCGAACTGAGTACTAGGCTTAAGCATAGGAGTAAGCGAGAGGCAAATAGGTAGCTAACGCCTTTAGCCGGGGACTTTTTCCCCCTCGGTACTCAGTTGAGCTAAGGAAATAGTAAGAAAATACCAAATAAATACTAGATTTAGCGGATGAATTCCGATGAACGCCTTTAGCCGCCGACCAAAGAATAAAAAATTTGATCTTTGGCTGTGTTTGTGCAGAAGCGGTGTGCCAATAACAATTTAAATAGAAGGAAAACCACAAAAACCAATGGAAAACTGCCTGTAGGAGTTGCTGCAATACATATCGCCATTCCAACAGCGAATTTAAAGCTTGCGACCCAGGTCGGCTCAACGTTTTGTAATATTTTAAAATTGGCGCCAGCTAATTTGTTTGCTGAGAGTAAGACCATGCTACATGCATTGCGGATGAACTAGGCTTAAAGCCTAGTACTCAGTTCGGCTAAGAGTTTTACTAGTCGAAAAATATTAATATTTTAGGGTGACCGAAGTTTTCGGAGTTCATCCGCAATGCATGTAGAATGGTCTTACTCTCAGCAAGCAAATTAACTGGCGCCAATTTTGAAATATTACAAAATGATTAGCCGACCTAGGTCGCAAGCTTTAAATTTGCTGTTGGAATGAGGATATGTATTGCTGCAACTCCTACAGGCAGTTTTCCATTGGTTTTTGCGGTTTTCATTCTATTTATAATATGTTATTG
This sequence comes from Drosophila takahashii, assembly GCF_030179915.1. Lineage (NCBI taxonomy): Eukaryota > Metazoa > Arthropoda > Insecta > Diptera > Drosophilidae > Drosophila > Drosophila takahashii. Next base: position 28,989,784 of record NC_091678.1, on the reverse strand, counting down.
GCACACCGCTTCTGCACAAACACAGCCAAAGATCAAATATTTTATTCTTTGGGCCGCGGCTAAAGGCGTTCATCGGAATTCATCCGCTAAATCTAGTATTTTTTTGGTATTTCCTTACCATTTCCTTAGCTCAACTGAGTACCGCGGTGAAAAAAGTCTCCGGCTAAAGGCTTTAGCTACCTATTTGCCTCTCGCTTACTCCTATGCTTAGCTAGCAGTTTTCGTCGTACTGAGTACTAGGCTTAAGGAAACAATAAGAAAATACCAAAAAAGTACTAGATTTAGCGGATGAATTCCGATGAACGCCTTTAGCAGCGGCCCAAAGAATAAAAAATTTGATCTTTGGCTGTGTTTGTGCAAAAGCGGTGTGCCAATAACAATTTATAAATGGAAAGAAAACCACAAAAATCAATGGAAAACTGCCTGTAGGAGTTGCTGCAATACATATCGCCTCTTCAACAGGGAATTTAAAGCTTGCGACCCAGGTAGGCTCAACGTTCTGTAATATTTTAAAATTGGCGCCAGTTGATTTGTTTGCTGAGAGTAAGACCATGCTTCATGCATTGCGGATGAAATCCGAAAACTTCGGTCACACTAAAAGATTAATATTTTTCGACTTGTAAAACTCTTAGCCGAACTGAGTACTGGGCTTAAACGTTGAATTAATTCTGGTTTATTACCAGTTAAAGGTTGATTACACTAGTTTACAAAATAATATTCTTGGTGTGCTCCCCAGCAATTGATGGCAAATTCTGTTAGTGTTGGACCTCTAGACCACGAAAATAGCATTAATTTTTTTTTCGATGGCACAGTTTTTTTTTTAAGATTTTTTAAAGTTCGAAGTGTTAAATTTCGGACTTTTTTCAAATTTCTTCTTATATCTCGGCAGATATCCACCCGATTGGGCCAGTTTTAGTTTTATTTTAAAGTCAATAGATCAGAGCTTAACTTTGCCATACAGATCAATATGATTGAATATGTAATGGCAGCGCAGAAACTTGACAAAGATGAAAAATGTGTTTTTTGGTCGACTGTAAGTCGGCTGTATATATCGTAAAAACTCAAAATAAATCCGTTGAAAAATCATAATGGTTACAAACTTAAAGTTTACATCCTACCGAATAAAACAAGACGGATATGGCCCAAATCAATGGAAAACTGGATTTATGGTGGATTTTTAAAGTTCGGATTTTTCCACTTTTTTCGGTTGACAGAGTCCAAATTTAAGTTTTATCATAGGCGGCGACATGTAAACAAAAATGAGTGGTGACGACAGGCGGCTCAAAAAATAGCTAAATTTAAAAATTTAAAATAAATTCAATTTCTGAAAATTCCTTTAAAAATATAAAATTGCTTGCGTTATGACTGTAAGTATTTTTAATTAAGTACTATCCATTTGGATAGTTCATTCTTATGAAAAAAGTAACCTTAATTTCAAAAATTAAATTCACTTTAATAATTTTATAGCTTTTAAATATCTGATTTAGCTATTTAGTGACCCGGCTGCCAACACCAATTATTTTTGTTTACATGTCGCCGCCTATGATAAATCTTAAATTTGGACTCTGTCAACCGAAAAAAGTGGAAAAATCCGAACTTTAAAAATCCACCATAAATCCAGTTTTCCATGGATTTGGGCCATATCCGGCTTGTTTTATTCGGTAGGATGTAAACTTTAAGTTTGTAACCATTATAATTTTTCAACGGATTTATTTTGAGTTTTTACGATATATACAGCCGACTTACAGTCGACCAAAAAACACATTTTTCATCTTTGTCAAGTTTCTGCGCTGCCATTACTTATCCAATCATATTGATTTGTATGGCAAAGTTAAGCTCTGATCTATTGACTTTAAAATAAAGCCGAGATATAAGAAGAAATTCGAAAAAAGTCCGAAATTTAACATTTCGAACTTTAAAAAATCTTTAAAAAAAAACTGTGCCATCGAAAAAAAAATTAGTGCTATTTTCGTGATCTAGGGGTCCAAAACTAACAGAATTTGCCATCAATTGCTGGGGAGCATTTCGGCTGTAAACTAGTGTTATACAGTGGCGGACAAAAGTCTACATACGACCCCCTTTTTGGGAGTTATCCCACTTTTACAGAAAAAGTAATGATGCCATCTTGTTTTAAATGTTATTATCAGGGACTGCAAATAAGTGTTATGAGTTTCAAAAAAATTGATAGACAAAATAGCGTCCAAAAAATAAGGGAAAAAAACCACTTACTTAGTATGGTTCGGCAAATGGGAAAACGTGATAAACCTTTTTTTTCAATTTTTATTTTATAAATTAAAAATAAGTCTTATTTTTCAATTTTTAAATTAAAAATTGAATTAAAAATTGAAAATAGGTCTTATTCTTCAATTTTTATTATAAAAATTGAAAATAAGTCTTATTTTCCAATTTTTATAATAAAAATTGAAAATAATTCTTATTCTCCAATTTTTATTATATAAATTAAAAATAAGTCTTATTCTCCAATTTTTATTATATAAATTGAAAAAAAGGCTTATTATCCAATTTTTATTATAACAAGAAAGGAAGCTAGCTTCGGCAAGCCGAAGCTTATATACCCTTGCAGATCATTCTATTAATTTACAAATCACAAAAATGTTAAATTTCTTATTATTTCACATTAATTTTTCGATCGTTTCTATCACAGCTATATGATATAGTAGTTCGATTTTTTAAAAATTAAAATCGAAATTCGGAAATATTTCAAAATAGTCATATCCCAGAGTAGAAGGGAATGTAATAAAAACCAACAAAGATATAATTTTTTTCCCATTAATTTCCATTTAATTTTTCGACCGTTCCTATGGCAGCTATATGATATAGTGATCCGATTTAAGAAACAAAAAAACCGAAATTCAGAAATATATAAAAAAAAATATTCCCAAGAGTAAAAGGTAAAATTTCAAAAAACACCGGAGCTAGAATTTTTTTACGTTTTTTTTTTTGATCCTTCCTATGGGAGCTATAAGATGTAGTTGTCCGATCCGGTTGGTTCCGACATATATACTACCTGCAATAGAAATACGACTTTTACGAAAGTTTCATCCCGATAGCTTTAAAACTGAGAGACTAGTTTGCGTAGAAACGGACGGACAGACGGACAGACGGACATGGCTAGATCGACTCGTCTTGTGATGCTGATCAAGAATATATATACTTTATGGGGTCGGAAATGTCTCCTTCACTGCGTTGCAAACTTCTGACTGAAATCATAATACCCTCTGCAAGGGTATAAAAATTGAAAATAAAAATTGAATGCAAATATCTTTTAAACCAATGGGAATATGGGCCAAAATCTAAAACAGGATTGATCTTCGAGTCAATACCTTTCATATGAGCTATGACATGACTATGTCCAAGGATATTTTAAGGACTTATAACGCCTTTTAATGTTTTATATATGTAACTTCTATGTTCGGTGGAAGTACATGACGTCAAAAAAAACCATTTAGTACCAGAAAATTCAAATGATAAGAATAAATATCCCAGTCGAAATGCACCTGTCCATCTGTCTGATTTTGCATAAAGTAATAAAAAATGAAAATCGCGAATTTTCCAATTATTTATAAGTATATTTAGTTAAGTTAAGTTATGTATGATCCACACAAATAAATCCTCTTGTTCCTAAGAATTCGTGGTTTTTTAAGAATCGACATAGAATACATATTTATGTGTCTGAAGTTAAGTTATGTAAGATACACAAAAATATATACTCTTGTTCCTAGGAATTCGCGGTTTTTAAAAAATGATAATTTTGAAAATTATGAACATTTCTTGCTAACTTAAACTGCGGTTTTCTCAGAAGAGGCACAAAAGGGCAGGCTAATTTTTTCAGAAAATGTAGTTAAATATCTAAACTTATTTAAAAAAAAGAATTAAACGGGGATCTAGGGTGTAACACTACTTTACGTCCAAAAATATCCAAAAAATCCCAATTTTTTTGACCCCTTTTAAAAAATTAAAAAAAATAGTAATTATGTATCTAAAATTTTTATGGTTTTTTTAATATTTTAAGAATTGGTTGCTCTTAAAATTTCAATCGTTACATATACAAATTAGGCCCTTGGGCGCTTTCAGAAAAATTTCAAAGATGTGTAAATATACCTTTTTTTTTTTATTGGCTAAAATTATGTTTCGAAAAATCCACTTTATAAATCTGTAGTGGGAGAACCATTCATCACAGATCACTCTTTCCTTTGGATTTGCATAGAGAATTGAATTGTGTTTAAAGTTGCATTGCAACATTTTGGAAAATCTTAAAAAAAAAAAAACCATTTTGGCAGGCTTTTTGTTCTAGGCGCCCCACAGTGCCTCGGGAGTAGGAAATTTGGTCTTCGTCGAGGGCATTATGGTTCCTTCTCAGTATAAGACCATATTAGAATACATTTTGAAAACATCTGGGTACAAATTATGCCTTGAAACGAGCTGGACCTTTCAACAGGATAACAATCCTAGGCATACGCCGCATATCGTGAAGGATTGGCTGCTGAATTATACTCCTTGTCAATTATTTTCACCGCCACTAAGCCGGTACATAAGAATTATAGACCAGGATTGGGAAATTTTGAAACAAAAATTTCGAAAGTTCTATGTAAAAAATCGTATGTAGACTTTTGTCAGTGCCATTCTTAGGTTTTTTGTTTATAACTCTTTAAGTTTTTGTTGTATAAGAATGCAATTTTGGTTTTTGAGTAATAATAATATTTAAAACAAGATGGCATTATTACTTTTTCTGTAAAAGCTAAAAAAGTGGGAAAGCTCCCAAAAAGGGGGTCGTATGTAGACTTTTGTCCGCCACTGTATGTCTGTAGAATACGCTTAAGGCCGTCAATTGTGTACTTTTCATAATCACTTTCATCCATTATGTTTAAAATCAAAGTTATTTATTATCAGGTGAAAGTTTTACTTTTATTTAGTAGGCACTTTGCTTTTTTAAGTTCTTAGCCACTTCTGATTATTGTAATAGAAAATTATAATGTTTATTTGTTGTTTAAATGATTTTTATTTCGCGGTTATCACAATGCGTGTGTAATTAGCACAGTCCCGACGAAGAAGTGTCTCTTCTTCTTCGCGTTTCAAGGTTGCCACACATTTTTTACGTTCTGCGTTGCCAGATCGCATACTTAAATTTAGTATTTTATATACTGTACATAGTTTTACAATAAATACTTAATCTATCTTGTTTATATGTTTATATTATAATCTAATTCTAAATATTGGTTGTTGTTTGAGATAATAACAAAGAATTATCTTGCAGTTCGGCCATCCTGACATTTAATCGACTCGATTATATCTCTATCTAAATTTTCCGTTTTCTTAAATTGTATCTTGGATAATTCTTTTGTGACCTGTTATTTTCAACCTTTCTGCAATATGGCTTATTGTTTTCGACCTCGTTTCATTGTATTCTTTTTCTTTAATTAGGTTTTGTATTTCAACTTCTTTTTCTAGTTTTTCAACATCATCGTCTAGATCTTGCTTTTCAATTTCATCGTCTAAATCTTGCTTTTCAATTTTATCGTCTAAATCTTGCTTTTCAATTTCATCGTCTAAATCTTGCTTTTAGATTTCATCGTCTAAGGCTTAGTATAGAGCCCTGCACGAGTAGAGTTTAAAACACCTCTGAGCTTGAGCTTGAGTAGTTTGTTTGTGACTTTGGAATCATAGGTTATGGGATCATAGAATCATCGAGTAAGAGCTGCTACCATGAGCCTATGATTCCAAGAGCCCTTTCAAACAGTTTCGCTCGAGTAGCTCATGTCAAAAAAACAAACCGAACAAACAGCTCACGTTATTCGAACAGAAATAGCGCCAAGCGCAATGTCATTTCCATTTTATTTACAAAAAGAGAAAACGATTATAAGAGAATCATGGCCGACCGCCAGTACTTTTTTTTAGCAAACTTTTAAGAAATCGCGGTCCATAGAGGGTAATTTTTTTTTAGCGATTCTTGGGGGGAGAAACGTTTTATTATTCACTAGAAGAAGCAGCAAAATAATTTTCCTCGGTGGACCGCGATTTCTTAAGAATCAACAAAAAGAAGAGACGGTTACAAGAAAACTATGGTCAACAAGCAATTTTTTTTTGGCAAACTGTTAAAATAAAATTGCGGTCCATCGAGGGTAGCTATTTATTTTTAGCGATTCTTGGGCGGAGAAACGTTTCATTATTTTTTAATTTTTAACAAAGATAATTGTTGAAGAGGACAACATATTAAATCGAGTTGATTTTAAGATATTGCCGTTGCACAAAAAGCCACATAAATCCTTCATCCAAATTAAAGCTGTTTGCATTCGCAAGAGCCAGTGCATTAGTGCTATGCTTTTTCCTCCATGGACCGCGACTTCTTCAGCACTTTTACCAAGAAGTTTTGTATGTTAAGCATGAACTCGTTACTAACGCCAAATGAAATGATCGAAATCAATCCGCGAAATCTTCTGGTTAGGGGCTGTCCATATATTACGTAATCACCTAGGGGGGGGGAGGGGGTCATTGAAATGATTATGTTTGATTACATGGGGAGGGGGGGTCTTGTACAATGATTACGTAATCATTTTATATTAATTTTTTTATTTAAAGAATTTATTTAAAAACTTTTTTCCTTTAATTATATCTACAAACCAGGGACCAAAAATAAGTGTTATTGTAAATTTTTCATACAAAAAAATCACGCATTGTAGTTTACAAATCCGTAATGATTTTTATTTTTTGATTTTTATAATAAAACTCAAAAAATAACTGTTATTTTTTTATTTTTATGAATAACAGTTATTCCCTTGACATTTTTGAAAAAATGAAATAATTAAAAAAAACATGATTCCCGTGTTTTATATAACTTACTAAAAATTTGTTAAAAAAGGCAACCGTGCATATTTTATACCTATATTTTTTATACCCTTGCAGAGGGTATTATAATTTTGGTCAGAAGTTTGTAACGCAGTGAAGGAGACGTTTCCGACCCCATAAAGTATATATATTCTTGATCAGGATCGATAGGGGAGTCGATATAGCCATGTCCGTCTGTCCGTCTGTCCGTCTGACCGTCTGACCGTCTGTCCGTCTGTCCGTCTGTCCGCCTGTCCGTCTGTCCGTCTGTCCGTCTGTTTCAATACCGTTTGCGAGCTCAGTTTAAAAGCTAGCGCCTTGAAACTTTCACAGTCGTCCTAAAACATGTGTACGCAGATCAAGTTTGAAAGCCGACCCGATCGGACGTCTATATCCTATAGCTCCCATAGGAACAATCGGATATAGGTTTCACAAAATAAAGATATTTCGCTCAGTGTAAGGGCTTTTAACATGAATCTTATTCTTTTACGCATACCTTGATCAGGGTAAAAGCGCGTGTCGATCGGACGTCTATATCATATAGCTCCCATAGGAACAATAGGGTGAAATCGGTCAAAATTTGACGTTTTTCAGGATATTTCGCGCAAAATAAAAGCTATTCCCATGAAACTTTCCAAATCGTATTTTTTTGTGCGTACCTTGATCAGGGTAAAAGCGCGTGCCGATCGGACGTCTATATCATATAGCTCCCATAGGAACAATAGGGTGAAAAATTTAAAATTTTTATTTTTTTCAATTATAGAATATTTTGCTGTTTATTAATTCATGTTGCTATTTTAGTCAAGTTTTTATTAGTGAAATCTGCAAGGGTATTAAAACTTCGGCTTGCCGAAGTTAGCTTCCGTCCTCGTTTTAAATTTATTTTACCCACAAAATCGCCATAAATCAAGTTTGAGTTTTATTTTTGATCACGACGAATAACTGTTATTTGCCAACTTTTATTATAAAACTCAAAAAATAACAGTTATTCCTTGAGTTTTACTTTACAAATCAGAAAATAACTGTTAAAGTGTGATTTTTAAAATAAAACTTATAACAGTTACGGTCCCTGCTACAAACTTAAATAGGAAAGCAGAGAAAAAATTTTTGTAGTGGCTGGGCGGCGAATAAAAGAATGTTTAGTGGTTCAATCACACGAAGGACGCGAAGACCTGGAATGGCTTGACGAAGAGTATGTTGGGGATAATATCAGCGTAGACGAACCGAATGTGTCATACCAAACTTCACTTATAAACAATATTAAAGATTGGGTTGCATCTCCGTTTGAATCCACAGATTAAAACAAAAAAAAATTTATTCTGGGGATTACGTAATCATTGGGGGGGGGGGGGGGGGGGGTTTATTGAATGATTACGTTTGATCACCAGGGGGGGGAGGGGGTCAAAAATCACCAAAAACGTGATTACGTAATATATGGACAGCCCCTTACAGTGGTTTAAGACAATCCCAATTGTCCAGCTGTCAATACCCCCAAAAAACGTTGAAAAACTGTTTTTCCTCCATGGACCGCGAATTCTGTTAGGTATGTTAAGTATGAACTTGTAACTAATGCAAAAAAATGATAGAAATCACACCGCGAAATCTTCAGGCCTAAAGGGTACACCACAAAGATGGCGATTTCTTTCGAAAAAAAATGCACTTGGCGTTACATTAGGACTATAAAGTTCTTGTAAGTCAATTGCATGTTGTGGTAACATAAAATATACTTCCTACTGATGTAAAACCCTGCCTTTAAAATAGCGGCTTATCTTAAAAATATTGTATTTATAAAGACACATATGTGTACTATGTGTACTATACACATATGTATGTATATATATATATATATATTCGATTTTCTTATATGACGTCATTAGGGAAAAATAGAATATATATATATATATATATATATATATACATACATATGTGTATAGTACACATAGTACACATATGTGTCTTTTTCTATTTTCTATTTTTCCCTAATGACGTCATATAAGAAAATCGAATGGATTCGAATAACTCGAATGATTTCTGTTCACATTCTGTTTTTCGTTATCACTCGTTTAACTCTATGCCTTTGCTGTCATACTCTATACGGACAAAGATTCAATCCATTCTAGTCATAGTGTGCTGAGCACTTACTCAACTCTATTCTATTCGAATGGAATCATTTCAAAGCCTGTTTGATTCCAGTCATCCAGATGTCTAGTACATATGCAGGCGTTGTGTGTCTTGTATATTGTGAATGTTAAAGGTTATGTATTTATTATTATGTATTTGCGCTTGGATTTCTTATGTAACCAAAGCCAAATGTGGTTGTAAATGTGGACTACGGGACTGCGGAAGATTGGGAATGTAGAAATTATGATTAGTTAATATTTTATCTTCATGAAAAAAACTTACATTTTTACTTGTCCGTCGGTGAGAATCGAACCCGGGTCTTCCGCGCGAGGAGCGAACGGCCTACATACTGGGCCATTATAGCACTTATATGTAATATATAGTAAATAGCTGAATATAAACCTAATTATTTTCAGTTTACCTTGCTTCAGCTTGCCATCAATAAAAAAAGGAATAAAAAAAAGTGAAAAAAATAAATAGGAAGAAAAATAAAATAACATAACAAAAAAAGAATTAAAAAAAAGGTTAAAAATTTTTGCTCTGGGATTCGAACCCGAGTCGATTCGATTGCTAACCAAGTGCTTTAACCGTCTGCGCCACGAGTACAGCCGGCCGGCAGCTGACAAGTTCTGGCATTGAACATTTTGTGTGCCAGAGCATGTGAAAACAAATAGTTCAATTTTTTAGAAAAAAATTCTACTTTTTAGAAAATATTTCTATTATTTAGGGTTGGTTTAATTTTAGGGTTAGGGCACTAATTTTTAGAAAAGGTGTTGCCAAAATATTTTATTATTTTCGTTTGCCTTTCTATTTTTTAGAAAATAATTTCTCATTTTAAGGGCATTTTTTCTAGATTTTAGGGTGATTTTAGTTCATGGTAACCATTTTCTACATTTAAAAAAAACTTCCTAGATTTGAGAAAAACTTTCTTGATTTAAGAAAAATTTCCTTAGATTTAGAAATAACTTTCTTGTATTTAGAAAAAAGAAATTTTTAGGGCAATTTTCTAAAATTTAGGGCTCAATTTATTTTGAGTGCATCGACAAAATCATGGGCGTATAAAGGTGTAGCGACAAGTGAGTCAGTGCACTGACTCCACTGCAGTGGGAAGAGACCAAGAGATTTTAGGGAGATTGAAGTCACCCAAAACAATCAAAAGGTCTCTGTTGGAAAGGAAGGATAAGACAGATTTTATAGCAGACAGATGGTGCTCATAAATTATTAAATCAGAGCCAGGAGGAATATAAGAGCAGGTTACAAAAATAGATAAGGAAAAGATATCGAAAAGTATTGTTACGTTAGACAGGTTTTAGCGTAAAGCCTAGTACTCAGTTCGGCTAAGAGTTTTACTAGTCGAAAAATATTAATATTTTAGGGTGACCGAAGTTTTCGGAGTTCATCCGCAATGCATGTAGAATGGTCTTACTCTCAGCAAGCAAATTAACTGGCGCCAATTTTGAAATATTACAAAATGATTAGCCGACCTAGGTCGCAAGCTTTAAATTTGCTGTTGGAATGAGGATATGTATTGCTGCAACTCCTACAGGCAGTTTTCCATTGGTTTTTGGGGTTTTCATTCTATTTATAATATGTTATTGGCACACCGCTTCTGCACAAACACAGCCAAAGATCAAATTTTTTATTCTTTGGGCCGCGGCTAAAGGCGTTCATCAGAATTCATCCGCTAAATCTAGTATTTTAGTGGTATTTTCTTACTATTTCCTTAGCTCAACTGAGTACCGAGGTGGGAAAAAGTCCCCGGCTAAGGGCTTTAGCTACCTATTTGCCTCTCGCTTACTCCTATGCTTAGCTAGCAGTTTTCGTCGTACTGAGTACTAGGCTTTACTCTGTTAACTTCCGAAAAATTCACACGGAAACTTTCCGCAAAGCATATGACAGGCGGATTTAAATTCGGCAGTATAAAAATTAAATTTTTAAATAAACTCCGCGATAACTTTATAAGTCAATAATATTTTTATGATATTCCTTGATGTTTTATGTTCCTAATTGCATCATCGGAATCGAAATTATTTGCATATATGACTTATTAATAATTATGTTGTGGTTGCACCTTAAAACCCGGTAAATTCTAGCCTTGACAATTAATGAAATCCGCCGCCCTTGTTCTAAATTCCGCTCGGATTTGGTAAAAATGGCCTAGAGTTGTCACGGTACGGATATAAGTAAGTATTTTGTTGGGACTTATTCTAAACTTATCCGATAAGGTTCATGGTTTATTTATAAGAAAGATAATTTATCTTAATTAACGAAATAAGTGTTTTGGCTCGGAATACCACATTATTTCGTGTGAAATTTGAACGGGGACATTTGATAGGGACTTTGTTTTTCGACTTTGGCATAGTGATGTAAATTTGGGCCGAAACTTCGATGTCGATGTTCATCGTTGTTTGCAAAATGAAACATCGATGTTGTGTGGAACATCGGCTCGAAACGTCGATGCATCGATGTTTTCGACCCATTATGTTATTTTTCCTAATTCAATTTTACATAAAACAAGAAAGGAAGCTACCTTCGGCCAGCCGAAGCTTATATACCCTTGTAGATAAAGTAATGCTTACTTGGTGCAGTTCCAGGAATTCCAATTTTGTTTTTAAGTAGCCAATAATCAAAACGCCTACTTCCTACAAAGTTACAATGAATTTTCTTATATTTGTTCGAATTTTCCTATGGGAGCCTTAAGATATAGTGGTCCGATCCGGCTCGCTCCGACATATGTACTACCTGCAATAGAAAGAAGACTTTCGGGAAAGTTTCATCGCGATAGCTTTAAAACTGAGAGACTAGTTCGCATAGAAACGGACAGACGGACAGACGGACATGGCTAGATAGACTCGGCTATTGGTGCTGATCAAGAATATATATACTTTATGTGGTCGGAAACGTCTCCTTCACTGCGTTGCAAACATCTGACTGAAATTATAATACCCTCTACAAGGGTATAAAAAATAGGAATTAAGACTACAAAAACAAATGCTTTCTTAGTTTTTAATTTTTTCATTTTGTTAACCATTTTATAAACATAACTTAAAACTATATCAATTCATGAGCAAACATAAGAATATTACAGCATCCATCACAATTAAAGCAAAAAACCCCGAATTTTTTCCGTGCGGCACTGAAACCATATGTGCTTGGCATCTCTGTATGCTCTAGCAGTTTGCAACACTGTGTTTCCCCATACTGATTTTTAATACTATTCTGTCGGGAGCCTTGCAAAACTGCAAAGGGAAATAATATGAAATGGCCCTAACAAATAAGGGAAATTTAGTACTGTTAACGGGAAATCCGATAATGTTAACAAATTCACTTCCGAGTGAAAACTGGAACAGGCAGCTATAATTATACCCGTTACTCGTAGAGTAAAAGGGTATATTAGATTCGTGCAAAAGTATGTAACAGGGAGAAGGAAGCGTTTCCGACCCTATAAAGTATATATATTCTTGATCAGGATCACCAGCCGAGTCGATCTAGCCATGTCCGTCTGTCCGTCTGTCTGTCTGTCTGTCTGTCTGTCTGTCTGTCTGTCTGTCTGTCTGTCTGTCTGTCTGTCCGTCTGTATGAACGCTGAGATCTCGGAAACTACAAAAGCTAGAAGGTTGAGATTTTCCACACATATTCTTGGGCCTCCTACGCAGCGCAAGTTTATTTTAGACGAGCGCCACGCCCCCTCTAACGCCCACAAGACACAAGCTGTGGCCACAGTTTTGATGCTATTATGAACATTTTAATTGATATGTATTTGTTTCGTCAATACCTATCGATTAGCCTAATAAAAGTTTGCCACGCCCACTCTAACGCCCAAAAACCCAATAAACGCTTAAGCATGGCTAGCGCCTACATTTCCGCCTTTCATGGCCCGTGGTACCAATATCTTGGGGTAGATGGCGCATTACAATTTACAATAGCGGCATCTAACGGATGACTTTGGAAAAGCCGGCCAAGGTGCTCAATAAGGTTTTCTATTAGAGGCTTTCATTTGTCAATATCGAACTATATGCCAACAACTATGCAAATCAAACTATTTGGTGAAAAGTTTGGCAAATTGAAAGTCGTAGTCAAACAATGGCGTATGTGTGTATGTATGCAAGCATATTCATATGTACATATGTACACAATTGCAAATGCCCGGCAAATATAACTCATTTCAAACAAAGCTATTTACTATACCCGTTACTCGTGTTGAGCAAACTCTTAGACTTTAATATACATAATACTCTTTAAGAATGTATGTGTTCAGCCAATATAAGTATGTATGTATTTCTAGTCCATTTATTGCACTCAAAAACATAAACATAAACAAATCTGCTGGTGGAGGACAAAAGCTGATGCGCTAAGACAGTGCTGGTGCTGATGCTCGTGCTGGAAAGCTGCCAGCTCTAAAAGATCGCCGAATTCAAATTGATAATTTGAACTTTTTGTCCTTTTTTCCTGTGGTCACTCTAATTCACATTATGTTAATGCAAAATTAAAATCATTTGAAATGGGGCGCGCATTTTGTCTCTTTTTGCTCTTATTCGTTTCTCACAAGTGCATTCACCTGCGCTAGAGAGAGACGGAAGATGTGCTAGGCAGAATGAAAAGTTCTAGAAGGCACGGTTCGCTGTTAGCAAAAAGGGCGGGAATCCGTGCAAGCAAATTGGCGGTTAGGAAACTTTGCAGAGCTGCAAACTATTCTGCTCTCGCTTTAGTCTACGACTAACCATCGTACGTGATCTATTCCCCGTCTGTCGATTGCGATTTTTTCCAATTTTCCCAGTTTTGCCGATTATAAAGCGAATTTATCTTAACGTAAACCCAAACCCATTTCTACTTGCAAGCAAATTAACGTAAACTCATTAAACTCATTTCTCTTTGCTTAAAATTAACGTAAATTTTTTTCGCGAGTTGTTGCTGCTTCTGCCGATTTGCTGCCGACGTCGCTGCCGTTGCTTGCTGCTGGGCTGGTTGCTGCACTCGCTGCTAAGTACCCCTTTTAACGTAGATTTTGTTAATAATAATATAAGATTAAGTCTTTTTCAAGACTTACTCTTAGATTATTATTACTTATTTTTCATATTTTTCACTTTTGCAAATTTTTTAACGTAATTAATTTTTTTTCGCTCTGCTCCTTTAACGTAGATTTTTGCCATTTGCCAATTCTTAACGTAAATAATTTTCAATCGCTCTGCCCCTTTACCCGTATATAAATAAAAGAATTCAGCCTTTTTTAAGGCTTATTCTTATATTTCTATACATTTACGTATTTATCTTAGTAATAGTACTATAAGTCTAAGTCTTTTTTAAGACTTACACTTATAATTCTATTAATTTATATTAACTATATTATATTATAAAATTTATATTATATAAATATAAGAATTTAGCTTTTTTAAAGCCCTATTCTTATATTTCTATTAATATACGTAATTAGCGTATATATTCGTAGTATTTATATTCATATAAATTTAAGATTATCAAATATGCCTCGTTTGAATAGACCCACTGCATCACAGCGGGCTAGGAACCAGTTGTTGAGAAATAGGGCCAATAGGGAAAATCCAGAGTATGCAGAGATGGAGAGGGTAGAAAATACAGAATCTCAGCGTAGGAGAAGGGAAAATGCAGTAGCCAGAAATGTAGAGCAGGGCGTAGATAGAGCGTCTCGTAGGTCAAGACGCTTAAATCCGCGCACTCGTGCGGAGGAGCAGGTTCACAATACCGCTGACCATAGGTTAAGACGATTGGATCCTGTTCTCCGTGCGGGTCAGCAAGCAGCCGATACTCGGCGTCGCGCTATAAGGCGACAAGTTAGTGAAGTCCGAGCTACCGAGCAGGTTCGAGATACTGCTGACCGTTCGGAAAGGCGCTTGGATCCTGATTTCCGTGCGGGTGAACAAGCAGCCGATACTCGGCGTCGCGCTATAAGGCGACAAGTTAGTGAAGTCCGAGCTACCGAGCAGGTTCGAGATACTGCTGACCGTTCGGAAAGGCGCTTGGATCCTGATTTCCGTGCGGGTGAACAAGCAGCCGATACTCGGCGTCGCGCTATAAGGCGACAAGTTAGTGAAGTCCGAGCTACCGAGCAGGTTCGAGATACTGCTGACCGTTCGGAAAGGCGCTTGGATCCTGATTTCCGTGCGGGTGAACAAGCAGCCGATACTCGGCGTCGCGCTATAAGGCGACAAGTTAGTGAAGTCCGAGCTACCGAGCAGGTTCGAGATACTGCTCACCGTTCGGAAAGGCGCTTGGATCCTGATTTCCGTGCGGGTGAACAAGCAGCCGATACTCGGCGTCGCGCTATAAGGCGACAAGTTAGTGAAGTCCGAGCTACCGAGCAGGTTCGAGATACTGCTGACCGTTCGGAAAGGCGCTTGGATCCTGATTTCCGTGCGGGTGAACAAGCAGCCGATACTCGGCGTCGCGCTATAAGGCGACAAGTTAGTGAAGTCCGAGCTACCGAGCAGGTTCGAGATACTGCTGACCGTTCGGAAAGGCGCTTGGATCCTGATTTCCGTGCGGGTGAACAAGCAGCCGATACTCGGCGTCGCGCTATAAGGCGACAAGTTAGTGAAGTCCGAGCTACCGAGCAGGTTCGAGATACTGCTCACCGTTCGGAAAGGCGCTTGGATCCTGATTTCCGTGCGGGTGAACAAGCAGCCGATACTCGGCGGCGTTCTCTGAGGCGGTTGGATTCTACGTATCGTGCGGGTGAGCAAGAAGCAAATACCCTGCAACGAGCGCAGGCAAGATCAACTCAGGATCGCTTATTTCAAAGAGCGCAGGATAGGGTCAGGAGAGCTACGGCTAGGAGTATTAGGGATCGTAGGGCCGTCGAGCAGGCGAGAAATACACTGGCTCGGCGAAGTGCTCGTATAGCTGCTCGACAAGCAACTATTGATGCCATTAGAAATATAAGTCAGAGAGTTAGTCAGTATAGAAGCCTCAGTGGCAATAGGGATGCAGAAAACCTTCGGAATGCAAACCGAAGTCAGGAGATTCGACTTGATTTATCCCAGGGAAATAGGACTCCTAGAAATATTCCTATTGGATTGGATGCTCACATAGCCAAATTCAATAGATTAGTAAAGCTTGGCCCCGATCAGATTTGCTTCTGCTGCAAGGGATTGTGGTTCCCCAAGCAAATACGTAAGCTTTCCAGAGCCTATTTGGAAGAGAATTGCGAGTTTAAGGAAGAGATTTACCAGAATGCAAGCGAGCTTGCTTTCACTGGGGAATCCTTTAAGTTCTGTGGAACTTGCCACGGCAATATAAAAGCCGGAAGAAAGCCCAAAGGTGCCATTTCCAACGGCCTAGACTTCCCAGAAATTCCTCATTCCTTGAGGGGGCTTACTCCCTTGGAGGAGCGACTGATTTCACCTCGCCTTCCATTTATGATAATTAAGTCGATAGGGCATGAGCGTCAGAGTGCAATCAAAGGAGCTGTTGTAAATGTCCCCATTCCGGTTAGCAACATCGTGACGTCCCTTCCACGAGCTTTCCACGAGGCAGAGGTTGTACAGCTCCACCTCAAGCGAAGAATGGAGTACGGTCATGATTTCATGGCAGAGACCATTAGGCCTTCAAAAATTGCTGACGCCATCAGGTACTTAGTTAGTACAGAGCTTTACAGAAAGCACAATGTGTCAGTGAACGAGCAGTGGATCTCTGATTTCACATCCGAAACTGTTCCTTTCGTAGCTTCTCAAGCGGACTTAGCCTTTGTAGAGGGACAACTAGCCATCCAGCAGGAGGATGTAAACTTGGAGGCGGGAAATTCCGATGAGAATGAAGAAGCCGAAGAGCTAAATCCTGGAGGACAAGAAACTCTGCTTGAGAATAACCAGGCACACAATGTAGGAATTCCGAGAATTACAATGGCTCCAGGTGAGGGCCAAAAGCCTCTCGACGTTATTCTCGATGTAGACTCCGAAGAATTGGCGTTCCCAAGCATTTATGCTGGCGTCAAGAGACCATCTTCGGAAAGTTATACAACCATAGTTAGATCAGAGCTTAGGAACGTAGATAGAAGAGGTTGTAGAACTGACAAGTTGTTCTTTAATTATAAGAAGTTGGAATTGTTGAAAATTCGAAACAATATTTCAACTTGCCTACGTAAGCGGAGCGCTTCTAGCGCGATAACTGCCGCCAACGTACTCGATGAAGCTTTCATGGGAAACTTAATTTCCCATGATGACGGATATCGAATTCTAAAGGACATTCGCACGTCTCCTGCTCACTGGGAAGATGAGAAGAAGAAAGTCATGGCTATGATTCGCCAATTTGGTTTGCCAACTTTCTTTATAACTCTGTCGGCCGCAGAAACTAGGTGGCCAGAGCTGCTAGTACTGCTCAAGCGCAATGTAGATAGGACTGACATTAGTGAGGAAGAAGCTTTAAATTTACAGTTTAGAGAAAAGGCGCGGCTGATCAGAACTGACCCAGTGACGTGTGCTAGGTATTTCGATTATAGGTATAGGGAAGTTCTAAAGCTCATGAAGAAGCCGGGGGGAGTCTTTGGAAGTAACTTTGTTACTACCTATTATTGGCGAGTTGAGTTTCAACAGAGAGGTTCCCCTCACATTCACGGCATGTTTTGGCTGAAAGACGCCCCGGAAGTGGACTTCAACAGTGAGGAATCTATTGCTACTGTAATAGCCTTCATTGATCAGTTTGTAACTGTGGATGTTACAAACACAGATTTGGCTCCGTATATTGAATACCAAAAGCATAAGCACGGGCATTCGTGTCTTAAAAAGGTGCGCGGACAATCCGTTTGTCGATTCGGTATTCCATACCCCCCAATGCCCCGCACGGAAATATTGAAGCCACTTCCCGAAGAAACTCCCAATTTGTCTCTTCATCACGAAAACTATCAGAAAATTCGCAGTCTTTTACTTCGCGATCAATCCGAGGATTTGATTAGCCATCTAAGCATATTCGAAAACTTTCTTTCTCACGATGAGGTGAGCCTCAGTTACGAGGACTATATATATGCTATTAGGTCTAGTTTGAAAAAATCACAGATTTTTCTGAAGAGAACATTTGCAGAAATTCAAGTTAACGCTTATAATAAACACATTCTTTCAATGCAAAGGGCAAATATGGATATCCAGTTAATTTTGGACCCTTATGCGTGCTGTAGCTATATCATTAATTACATTAACAAATCCCAAAGGGGTATTTCGAAGCTAATGCGCGAAGCAGCTAATGACATTCGAAGAGGCAATTCAAGCATTCGTCAAAAGCTACAGTATCTTGGTCACAAGTTCATTTCAGGCACTGAGATCTCTGCTCAGGAGGCCGTATATTGTTGTATGGGACTGGCGTTGTCAGAAACAAGCAATAAAAGCGTGTTCATAAACACCTTCCCCCCAGAACAACGCGTTCGTATGCTTAGACCAACAAGCGTCCTGCAAAATATGCCTCAGGATTCCACTGACATCTTTCAGAAAGGTTTGCTGGACAGATACGAACAAAGACCAGATTCCCATGACGGCCTGTGTTTAGCCGATTTTGCTGCAAATTATGAGTATTCTAGAACCCGTGGAAGAACTCGCCAAGGGGCAAATAGTGACAATGAGGCTGAAGAAGAAAATGAGGTCTTAGGAACAGTTTATTTCGAACTTCGCGATGGTAGTGGATTTATTAGGGAAAGAAACCAGCCGAGTATCATTAGGTATAGCCCTTTCAATATTAATTCTGATAGGCCCAACTATTTTAGAGCATTAGTTATGCTATATTCTCCATGGAGAGATGAACAGGTAGAATTGTTTCAGAGAAATTGTGAGGAGTTTTATCATGAGCACGAGGAGGCTATTAAAGCTAACTTTGATAGGTATAATGCCATAGACAGCTTAGAAGACGCGCTCAGAAGGGCCATGGAGGCTGAGGAAAATAGCGAGGAAAATGTAGATGAGGAGGCCGCAGTTAATGAGGAGTTTAGGGCCTTAGCTTTTCCAGAAATATCTTCTCAAATCAATGTTTTAAACTTAGACGACCGTGTTCAGGAAGTAGATCCGGATAGCAATATCCGCATAATAAAGCTCCCGTCAATTATTTCCCCTGAACGTTTAGCCACCTTAGTTAGATCTCTTAATTTAAAGCAAAAAACTTTCCTTACGCATGTCTTGCACAATGCAAGGAGAAATGCTAGTTTCCACGAGTTTGTAGGAGGCGGAGCAGGTGTCGGCAAGAGTAGACTTATATCCACACTATTTCAGTCCCTTTCCAAGGAGTATAATGGTAGAGTAGGATGCGACCCAACTTCTGTTAAAATACTGCTGTGTGCTCCCACAGGCAAAGCTGCTTTTGGAATCGGAGGCTCAACTCTCCATTCCATGTTTTCTCTCCCTGTAAATCAGGCTGGGTCTGCATTTAGGAGTTTAAGCCCTGATCTCTTAAATACCCTTCGTTCAAGATTTATTGATCTTAAAGTTCTTATAATAGACGAAATTTCTATGGTCGGCGCAACCATGTTTTCCCATCTGGACTCTCGCCTTAAGCAAATTTTCTCCAACGTTGATACTCCCTTCGGAGGCATTTCGGTCATCGTGTTCGGCGATCTTAGGCAATTGCGGCCAGTTTGTGATCGTTGGATTTTCCAGCCGCCGTCGCATGATCCATACAGCGCTATATTTGGATCCCACCTCTGGAGTCTTTTTAGGTTTTTCGAGCTCACAGAGATAATGCGACAGCGAGATGACCAGCCGTTTGCAATAGCACTCAACAACATGGCGTCTGGCCAAATGTCGTCTGAAGATATTGTCCTACTTAGAGGCCGCACTTCCGTAGAAAGTCAGATTCCAAATGACGCCATTCACCTTTTTTCAAGCAATCAGGACACAGACCGATACAATAGGGAGAAGCTGAACTCGATTCCCACTGATCAGTTCATTTCGGAAGCCATTGACTCTGTAAAATCTGCACATATTAGCTCAGAGCAGGGAAACAGATGTCTGGAACAAGCTAGGGCATTAAAAACATCTGAGACACAAGGTTTGTGTACCTCGCTCATTCTAAAAACCACTGCTAAATACATGATGACGGTCAATGTAGACACATCAGATGGTCTCGTAAACGGAGCCACTGGTGTCCTTAGGGAGATAGGTTTCAACACGTCCAACTCTCCAAACATTCTTTGGATACAATTTTTAGATGACAGTATAGGAGTAGCTGCACGATCAAAGTGCAGTCATCGCCAAGAGGCTTCATGGACCCCAGTAGTTAAGATCATAAAAAGCTTTCAGATTAATTCTAACCAGGCCACAACCATTGACCGAAAGCAGTTTCCAGTGGTACCTGCAGAAGCAATAACTATTCACAAAAGTCAAGGCGCTACGTACAGCAAAGTGGTGGTTCACACTAGTCCTAGCATGCAGAGAGCTGCGCTGTACGTAGCCTGTAGCAGAGCCACAAGTGCAGCAGGTCTCTTTATTATTGGAGATTTCGTCCCCCCAAAATCCGCCCAGGGATCGGCTTCCGAGGAAGAGCTCCGAGAACTGCGTTCCGCTAAGTTACTGAGTACCCATTTCGATTGTTTACTCAATAGTCCGAACCTTCATGTCTTTTTCCATAATACGGAAAGCTTGCACTGCCACATTAGCGATGTGTGTTCCGATCAGCTAATGCTTAAGTCTTCCATTCTGTGCTTCGTTGAGGCTTCCACATACTCAAATGAAGCATACGACATTCCTGGCTTCGCCACAGCAGTGCGACTAGATTGCCAGTCGGTATCTAGCGGAGCTCGACCAAAAAGAGGCATTCTCATATTCGTTCGAAACGAACTTTTTGGGAATGTTAGTCTTTGCTCAAGTGGTCGCTTTCTGGCTAATTCCACAAATTTAGCCTCTCCAGTGTTCGAGTTTGCAATCTTTAGGTACCGGTCTTTAGGGATTGTAGTTATTTATAAAAGTCCGACCTATCCGTTGTTAAAGTTTGAAACAGAGTTTAAGGAGTTATTTCAGCGGCACACATTTTTAAATAGTAATAGTTTAGTGTTAGGAGATTTCAATTTATGCCTTCACTCCATCTCTGGCTGCTGTAGGAGAGTTTTCGATTTTCTAGCAGATGTAAAAGGGTTTAGTTCGTTGCTAGATTTGGACTCGTCGACAACCAATTGCAATACGCATATTGATTGGGCGTTTTCAAATATTTTCGATAATAGGGCCACTGCGCGCACATTTGAGACTACATATAGCTACCACAGTGGTATATTAGTTAGCGTTAGGGAGGCTGAATAGGTAGGGAAAATTGTAAATATTATATTTATATTATGTATATATTAAAACTTATAAAAAAGTTGCATGCAAATTTTTTTATAGTATGTATATATTTAAATAAAACTAAATTTTAAATATATATATTTAAATTAAACTATATTTAAAAAAAAAAACACAAAAACCCCAAAAAAATTAAATAGTTGCATGCAAAATTTTTTTTATAGTTAGTTATGTATATATTTAAATTAAACTAAATTAAAAAACAAAAAAAAAACACAAAAAACCCAAAAAAATTAAATAGTTGCATGCAAAATTCTTTTTATAGTATGTATATTTAAATTAAACTAATTAAAAAAGAAAAAAAAAACACAAAAACCCCAAAAAAAATTAAATAGTTGCATGCCAATTTTTTTTTTATAGTATGTATGTATATATTAAGATTAAACTAATTTTTTTTTGTAAAAAAAAACACAAAAACCCCAAAAAAATTAAATAGTTGCATGCAAAATTTTTTTTATAGCATGTATGTATATATTTAAATTAAACTAAATTTTTTTTGTAAAAAAACACAAAAACCCCCAAAAAATTAAATAGTTGCATGCAAAATTTTTTTGTAGTATGTATATATTAAAATTAAATTAAATAAGTATGCCTTCCGAATGTTACGGATAAACAAAATTTTGGGGAACATGGAGATTCCAAACTTGAATAAAGTTTGGCAACTCAAGTCGACTCGTAGGTCCCCAAATTTTATTTTGGTTTGAAAGACCCCGTTGCAAATCAACGGCCTCCACGTGGTGTTCCCTGGGTACCGATTTGAACATAAAAATCGGGAGCTAATTCGAGCGGCGAAAAACATACAGGAAGGCATATTTATATTAAGCTCTTTAGCTGAGTAACGGGTATCTAATAGTCGGGGCACTCGACTATAGCGTTCTCTCTTGTTTTCTATTACAATTAGTTAATATTTTATCTTCATGAAAAAAACTTACATTTGTACTTGTCCGTCGGTGAGAATCGAACCCGGGTCTCCCGAGCGAGGAGCGAACGCCCTACATGCTGGGCCATTGTATACAATGGTGCTACAAAGTGCTATAGCAAACCGAGCATTGTATGTAAAGGGTGAAGCGGACAACACATTTGAATACTAATTGCATAATTTTGACCATTCGCGTTTTACTTATTTCCATTGGTATATACATACAGTGGTGGTCACGAGTTTAGCACACTTTGCTCGCCCATCGTATTTTCGCCATATCTCCTTTCTCGTTAGAGAAATAAAGCAACTTCCACTGTTAATATTGTCCCATTCGCATTTACCGTTCTTCTTTGGCGATATTTTAAGTTGTGCAACCCCCAAAATGAGCTGGACACGAGTTTAGCACACTTTAGCACATTTATACCTTTTCACCCTTCTGATCATTTTTTTTCGACTTTTTACTCCTTATTGTTATTAGTGAACCTTAGTAAGGTACAAAAATAAAGAAACGAAAAATCTAGATAAATCGCAGGGACTCTGGTACATAAATAACTAAAATTATCTAAATATCCCATTTTTAGGCAGGATAAGTGTCCTAGTTGATCCTTGTTGGTCCTAATCAATTATATTTACTTGTTTTACTTAAAATTAAACAATTATAAGATAATGCGGTTGAAAACATAGAGCTGGGACCTGATACAGTGACTCCACATTGCATGGCATTTCAGCAGATCCTGATCCTTTCAAATTTTCTAAAAATCTCCGGACCACATATTTTTGTAGCCAATTTAAAGACAAAAAAAATGAGGCATATTTCATTAGGATCGGTTAACAACTTCCTGCGACACGCATAAAGTTCTAAATAAAAACATTACAGCTTTAACTTAAAGCACGATTTGCATACAAAATTTCATAGAATCGAAACTTGAATCTTAATATCAAAGTGTTGCTATGCCTTTGCCTACGAAGTTGTTAACCGATCTTAATGATATATACCTCATTTTGTTTGTCTTTTAATTGGCTACAAAAATATGTGGTCCGGAGATTTTTAGAAAATTTGAAAGGACTCGAAAATCAGGATCTGCTGAAATGCCATGCAATGTGGAGTCACTGTATCAGGTCCCAGCTCTATGTTTTCAACCGCATTATCTTATAATTGTTTAATTTTAAGTAAAACAAGTAAATATAATTGATTAGGACCAACAAGGATCAACTAGGACACTTATCCTGCCTAAAAATGGGATATTTAGATAATTTTAGTTATTTATGTACCAGAGTCCCTGCGATTTATCTAGATTTTTCGTTTCTTTATTTTTGTACCTTACTAAGGTTCACTAATAACAATAAGGAGTAAAAAGTCGAAAAAAAATGATCAGAAGGGTGAAAAGGTATAAATGTGCTAAAGTGTGCTAAACTCGTGTCCAGCTCATTTTGGAGGTTGCACAACTTAAAATATCGCCAAAGAAGAACGGTAAATGCGAATGGGACAATATTAACAGTGGAAGTTGCTCTATTTCCAGCACGAAGGTGGATGAAAACAAAAGTCGAAATCTCTAACGAGAAAGGAGATATGGCGAAAATACGATAAGCGAGCAAAGTGTGCTAAACTCGTGACCACCACTGTATATGTATATATTTATCCTAACGCAATTTATTAGGGATCGTAACTGTTATAAGTTTTATTTTAAAAATCACACTTTAACAGTTATTTTCTGATTTGAAAAGTAAAACTCAAAGAATAACTGTTATTTTTTAAGTTTTATAATAAAAGTTGACAAATAACAGTTATTCGTCGTGATCAAAAATAAAACTCAAACTTGATTTTTAGCGATTTTGTGGGTAAAATAAATTAAAAAAAATATATAGTTGTAAAATATGCGCGGTTGCCTTTTTTAATAAATTTTTAGTAAGTTATATAAAACATGGTTAGCATGTTTTTTTTTAATTATTTCATTTGTTCAAAAATGTCAAGGGAATAACTGTTATTCATAAAAATCAACAAATAACAGTTATTTATTGAGTTTTATTATAAAAATAGAAAAATTAAAATCATTACGGGTTTGTAAACTACAATGGCTAATAAAAATAGTGGTGTATTTAAAAAAATTTTATCACCCTTCTAAGTGCGTGATTTTTTTGTAAGAAAAATTTACAATAACAGTTATTTTCGGTCCCTGCAATTTATATTATGTGTAGTATATAGTAAATAGCTGAATATAATCCTAATTATTTTCGGTTTACCGCTTGCCATCAATAAAAAAAAAAACAAATAAAAAAAGAGTAAAAAAACAATAAAAACAAGAAAGGAAGCTACCTTCGGCCAGCCGAAGCTTATATGCCCTTGCAGATAAAGTAAATACCTATAGTTTAATGCTCACTCTGTGCAGTCCCAGGGATTCCAGATTCAGCGGATTTATTTAAATTTTGTTTTTAAGTTGTCAAAAATCAAAACGCCTACTTCCTACAAAGTTACAATGAATTTTCTTATATTTGTTTGAGTATTCCTATGGGAGCCTTAAGATATAGTGGTCCGATCCGGCTCGGACTTTCGGGAAAGTTTCATCGCGATAGCTTTAAAACTGAGAGACTAGTTCGCATAGAAACGGACAGACGGATAGACTCGGCTATTGGCGCTGATCAAGAATATATATAGGGAAGTGTAGGGTAAGGTGACGAACGATTCGACTTTTGAATGTAACTTTTCTAAAAATCAATATTTTTCAAAAGTGTAAAAGCAAAAAGTTGCTTACATCTACTGAGCATATTTCTGTAAAAGTAAGACTCGAAATTCCAACGGAGCCAAATTCTTTAGCTTTTGGCGTGGTCCATCCTTTCCAACTGACAGCACAACTAAAATCAATACAAAACAAGAGAGAACGCTACACCCAAAAAAAAAAACCGAAAGTTTACATTTAATGAGCGTTGTATTAAAAGTATACTACAGCTAGTATCAAACTGTCAGTATTAATTCAAAACTAAATAATGTAAGGAGCAGACTCAATAGTGTTAAGTTAAGACTAAATAGTGTTAAGTTTATGCCCTGAGTTTAATTTCTATACCGAAGTTTCGATTTTCGTTCCTGGTGTGAGGCCAGGATGCTCTGGTTTGGAACCTGGACATTTCGAACAGAAAAAGTGTTACCGCTTTTTAATGCTATTCGGACGCGTTAGTACTTTAAGGGTTTTACATTAGTGTATTTTGTAAACGACGCTGCGGTCTGTTTAAGGTTTGTTTGTGAAAATTACTTGTGAAAATTTTAATATTTGCCTTTTTTGGGCTTATTTGAAATGTAAGTACATTTAAATTGTGTCTTAGTCCATAAATAATGAGTAAATTCTTTTCTTTTTACTGACACCACCTTGAATTGCGCTTCAGATGCCGGGAAACTAAGGATCTTGCAATTGGATTGCATTTTTTCTGACCGCGGCCAGCGCAATGTTAACTTTAATATCAGCGTCCTCGACCAAGCTTCGGTATTCATCTGGACGGCGTTCACTCTGGAGATGATCAGGCGACATAAGCGGTAAAACGGCGGCATTTGTCCAAATATGCATACATACGTACATATTTTGTACATGTATTGTATTTATGTTTATTTGTTAAATTAAAAATTACCTTCAGTAATTTATAAAAATGTAAAAAATAATTTTAATAATATATGAAAAGTACAAAACAACATTTTTTGAATTTTGTCTCTTTAATACGGGGTATAATATTTATACTGGCATTATACTAAATAGTATACAAAATAAACTAGCAGCCTAAATTTCAGTACACTGAGTGAGTATAAACTGTATACTCGTTAGTTTAAACTTGACAACTTCGAAAGTTTCATTTTTATACTTTCGAAGTCCATTAGTTTAATACTCAGAGTATCGAGAAATTTTTGACACTCAATAGTTTACTTTTAATGTAGAAATAGTTTAGTTTCTATGATCATTTTTTTTTGGGTGTATAGTCGAGTGCCTCGACTATTAGATACCCGTTACTCAGCTAAACAACTTAGGGCCGGTTTCTCGAGTCCCTGTCAAAGTCCCTGATAGCTATCTGTTCGAAAAAGTTAAAGACCAGATAAACTGTTCGTAAAAACAAATCGGCTTTCTCGACTGCTTTAATTTATCTGAACGAGAAACAATTACAGAGTGCTGTTAACGCACAGAATTGTGCAAAGAAAAGCGTGCTTCGATTATTTCATCAGCTGTTTGGGTATATTTCAAGGGAAAAGTCAGCTGTGATTTCGTTTCTACTTCTTAGTTGGCTTTGGGAAATCAGCTGTCATTCTATCGAGCCGAAAACGCTTAACAGGGACCCCGAGTCCCTGTCAAAGTTAGCTCTCACATTTATGCTCGAGAAAGCCAAAATGCCTTAGCAGGGACTTTATCTGTTCGAGAAATGTTAGCCGGCACTCGAGAAACCGGCCCTTAATAGAAATATGCCTTCTTATATGTTTTTCGCCGCTCGATTTTCACCCAGTGATCTCTTTCTAGAAGAGGCTTTCTAGAACTTTCAATTCTGCCTAGCACATCTTCCGTCTCTCTCTAGCGCAGGTGAATATACGAGCAAAAAGAGACAAAATGCGCGCCCCATTTCAAATAATTTAAAATTTGCATTAACATAATGTGAATTAGAGTGACCACAGAAAAAAAGGCAGATTTTTTCCAATGCCAAAGATATTGGTACTACTGGTCATGAAAGGCGGAAATGTAGGCGCTGGCCAGGTTTAAACGTTTATTGGGTTTGTGGGCGTTAGAGTGGGCGTGGCAATTTTTTACTTGGCCAATCGATAGGTATTGACGAAGCGAATACATATCAGTTACTATTTTCATAATAGCTTCAAAACTGTGGGCGTTAGAGGGGGCTTGTGGGCGTTAGAGGGGGCGTGGCACCTTTTTGAAACAAACTTGCGCTGCGTAGGAGCTCCTAGAATATTCATGCAAAATGCCAATCTTCTAGCTTTTATAGTTTCCGAGATCTCAGCGTTCATACGGACAGTCAGACAGACAGACAGACAGACAGACAGACCGACAGACGGACAGACAGACGGACAGACGGACATGGCAAATCGACTCGGTTAGTGATCCTGATCAAGAATATATATACTTTATGGGGTCGGAAACGCTTCCTTCTAGCTGTTACATACTTTTGCACGAATACATTATACCCTTTTACTCTACGAGTAACGGGTATAACTACAATAAAACTGCAGCATTTAATGTTATCTGCTAATATTATAGTTTTTTACACAAAATCAACGATAACAACTAAAATTCTTGAATAAAAAAAATTGTCACCATACCCGACAAAAGGTTCGTCACGATACCCTACAAGGTACACTTGGAGCAGAAAGGGTGTCACTCTCAAACGGCGCAAACAAAAAAAAACGCCAAATTAACGAAAATTACCTCACGAACAAATTACGGGACTTCTTATTAATATTACTGTAAATACATTGTCGACACGATAAGGGGAGACGACTACATTTATTTGGATTTTTTGTCGTGACGTCATATATGAGATTCGACGAGTTCGTCACATTACCCTACTCGTCAAATTACCCTACACTCCCCTACTTTATGTGGTCGGAAACGTCTCCTTCCAGTACAGCCGCCCGGCAGCTGACAAGTTCTGGAATTGAACATTTTGGTGTGAACATGTGAAAACAAATATTTCTATTTTTTAGAAAAACGTTCTACTTTTAAAAAAAATGTTTTTATTATTTAGGGTTGGTTTAATATTAGGGTTAGGGCACTAATTTTTAGAAAAAGTGTTGCCAAAATATTTTATTATTTTCGTTTACCTTTCTGTTTTTCAGAAAATAATTTCTAATTTTAAGGGAATTTTTCAGGGAACGAAAATAACTGTTATTGTAAATTTTTCATACAAAAAAATCACGCACTTAGAAGGGTCCTAAAATTTTTTTAAATACACCACAATTTTTATTAGCCATTGTAGTTTACAAATCCGTAATGATTTTTATTTTTTGATTTTTATAATAAAACTCAAAAAATAACTGTTATTTTTTGATTTTTATGAATAACAGTTATTCCCTTGACATTTTTGAAAAAATGAAATAATTAAAAAAAACATAATACCCGTGCTTTTTATAACTTACTAAAAATTTGTTAAAAAAGGCAACCGCGCATATTTTATACCTATATTTTTTTAAAATTTTGTTTACCCACAAAATCGCCATAAATCAAGTTTGAGTTTTATTTTGATCACGACGAATAACTGTTATTTGTCAACTTTTATTATAAAACTCAAAAAATAACAGTTATTCTTTGAGTTTTACTTTACAAATCAGAAAATAACTGTTAAAGTGTGATTTTTAAAATAAAACTTATAACAGTTACGTTCCCTGGAATTTTTTCTAGATTTTTGGGTGATTTTAGTTCATGGTAACCATTTTCTACATTTAAGAAGAACTTCCTTGATTTAGGAAAAACTTTCTTGACTTAAGAAAAATTTCCTTAGATTTATAAATAACTTTCTTGTATTAAGAAAAAAGAAATTTTAATGGCGATTTTCTAATATTTAGGGTTAAATTTATTTTGGGTGTAGACTTTCATAAACTTTCTTGCTGTACTGCCCTTGGCGGTAAAACTTTACCTTTTACTGCAGAAAATTATAAAATCAGTTGTTAATAAAATATTTTATTTTATTTTTTAATTTTACAACAGAAAAAACTATAGAACCACTTAGATAGGCGCCGTCAGCCGTCGGGTTCACAGGGGGACCAACGGGGGACTCGTCCCCTGCCGTAACTGTGTGCACCGATGGTAATGCGACTATACTCTCCCCGTGAGGGCGGCTGGAAGCAGGTCCATAGTCTAGCTATGACTATAGATGCTGACGAATCGTAGTCAGCCTTCCCAGGGCCGGGCAACCCTGGGACGGAAGTGGCCTTGCCGTGGCTTTGGGCGGAGTCGACTTTCTCATAGAGCCCCAACAACCCTCAGGCCCGTCGCGCTTGCCTGGTCGAGCAACGCGGGCGATTATGGAAATGAAACCTAGCATATATTAAAAAAATCATATTAATTGGACAGTCAGAAAAAAGTTATTGATTTTTTCGTGAAATAACCCATTTTGTGAAAGTTTTAAGGGCCGTTTTCTCATCTGTACTTTAATTTGCCTGCCGGGACATCGGAGCAATAAACAAAAAATGGTTTACTCGCCTTTTTTTGCGCAGATAGCGACAAATTTTGTCGCGATACTTCATCCTCCGTTTCAAATTTGTGCGGGTGGATTTGAGCGCAAGTGCTACCAGACATTCGAGCGGTGTCAATCTGGTTCCACTCTTCATTCGAAAACAGCTGATTCAATTTACAGTTAAATATAAATCAAAATTGTTAAAGTCATCCATTTTATTTTAAAACAAGAAAGGAAGCTAGGAAGAGCCAAGTAATTACTTCGAACATTACAGTGATGAAGAATTTGTTAAAAGGTTTCGCTTGTGTAAAAGCGCTATTTGTTTTGCAAAAAATTCTTTTGCGACTTGAATCTAAAGTAAAAAAATAAGTTGATTCATTTGGCTTAACTAATTCCATATAATCAAAAACCATTATTACAGGGAAACGACATTGCAGCCATGGGTTAAGCTTCTAATAACTCTTAGATTCTACGCAAGCGGCAGTTTTCTTATAACTGTTGGCGATTTTTGTGGTGTTTGCGTGGCCACAGCCAGTTGAGTTGTTAAGGAAGTTTCTTTTGCTATAGCGTATTTTTCAAAACAATTTATGAAGTACCCTCGTATTAAAGATCTTCAAGAAAGTCATAGGAGTCATAGATTGTACGCATGTAAGATTTCAATCCCCGAATTCGATTTCGAAGACACCGGTTCTTCAAGAATTGTCTCCTGCTCATCGGTATAATTTTTACCGTGAAACTTTTTTTCTGCCGAAATTGTTTTTTTATTAGTTAGTAATTTTGCTTATATCATCAGCTGTTAGAATGAGTGTTTAATGGTATTTTTTGATAGTTATTCGACTAATTTTTGACAATTAGTCAGCCGTCGGGTACACAGGGGGACCAACGGGGGACTCGTCCCCTGCCGTAACTGTGTATAGCGATGGTAGTGCGACTATACTCTCCCCATGAGGGCAAGACAGACCAACGCGATGCGAAGGACAAGACTTGATGCCTTGCGGAGATCGCAGACTTCGAGGAATATATGAGGACGCGACCGGAGGCCACTCAAGCCAACACAAAGAGGGACCGCTCGTGGCAAGCGTGAGCGCACCCAAATGGGCAACGGACGCTCCGGGAGGCCAAGACCGACCTCCTTTGTGAAGAAGGGCAAGAAATTCAGCGACGCACTGTGGGGCGCCTAGAACAAAAAGCCTGCCAAAATGTTTTTTTTTTTTTAAGATTTTCCAAAATGTTGCAATGCAACTTTAAAAACAATTGAATTCTCTATACAAATCAAAAGGAAAGAGTGATCTGTGATGAATAGTTCTCCCACTACAGATTTATAAAGTGGATTTTTCGAAATATAATTTTAGCCAATAAGAAAAAAAGGTATTTTTACACATCTTTGAAATTTTTCTGAAAGCGCCCAAGGGCCTAAGTTGTATATGTAACGATTGAAATTTTAAAAGCAACCAATTCTTAAAATATTAAAAAAAAAATAAAAATTTTAGATATATAATTACTATTTTTTTTAATTTCTTAAAAGTGGTCCAAAAAAATTGGGATTTTTTGGATGTTCTTGGACGTAAAGTACTGTTACACCATAGATCCCCGTTTAATTTTTTTTTTTTTTTTTAAATTAAGATATTTAACTACATTTTCTGAAAAAATTAGCCTGCCCTTTTGTGCCTCTTCTGAGAAAACCGCAGTTTAAGTTAGCAAGAAATGTTCATAATTTGAAATATCGTCAGCCCTGGTTCATCCGCGCGCCCTAACATCATGAAGATATTTTACTTATGTGAAGGTATTGATGAAGATAATGATAAATTAATAAACAAATTTGGGTTTAAAATTTTAAATTATGTTATTTTACTAAAAATACAGATATGAAATAAATACCGGTTTTTACCAGTTTTTTTTTTGAAAAAATTCTATATTTCCTTAATTGATTCTATGACATCTATAAGATATCATTGACCAATTAAAAAAAAAGGTAAGCATAGAGCTAAAATGATAAATTATGCCTTAATCCCAATTTATATGAACCAATATTGAAATAGAACCGAGACATTCCCCTTTGTACTAAGCGTTTATATGGCAGCTATAAGTTATAGTTGACCGATTTGAATAATTTTTTTTTTCAAAAATCAAGTTAAATTAAAAAAAAATTTTGGGAAACTTAGAACCCTATAAGTAATTTATTTATATTTTTTTTCTTAAAAAAACAATTTTTTTTTTCTTAAAAATGTTCTATAACAAAAAAATTTTACTTAAAAAAAATCACTTTATGGTGTTTTTTTACATATTTAATTGCCTTTAACAATGCCCCCGCTGATTTAAGGCAGACTTTTGGCTTTTTCGCCCCACTGTGCGACGTAGCCAGAGACAGCCTCGCGATGGCACTGGGGGACGACCTGCACGACGACGGACGCCTTCTGTCGGAGAAGTGGAAGGAGATCGAGGTCAAGGTGGCCGACGTGATAGATGAAAGGCTATCAGCCGGGCCAGATAGTCCGATCCCCTCCTTCGACTCGTCGGACATTGTAAGGGGCACCGGGTGATCAAGTGCAATAACTCGTTCTCAAGGTCCTTCCTGGCGGAATTCATAGCCAAGATTGGAAATGCATGGGACGGCCTTAGCATTAGGCTCGTCCACGCCAGGAGATTCCAAGAAGGGCTCGCATTTGGTTGCCAAAGGAGCAGACTGACCAAGGAAAGGTGCTGTCGCTGCTGAGAGCTCAGAACCCAGAAGTGCACACAGAGGACTGGGCGATACTTAAAGTGGAGAAAAAGATGAAGACGAGACAGCCGTTTCTCTTCTTCATCAACTAGCGCTGCCTGCTGCAGCTTGAGAAGGCCGACTACACCATCCGGTACGGCCTACGGAAGGCCAAGATCAAGGTCTTCCTGGCAGAGCCAGATGATGTTCTCGAGGAGGTCGATGACACCAACATGCTGTTGGATGACATGGTCATCGACGACAAGACCCCAGACGTAACACCCAACAGTGATGCCTAAAGTCGTGCAGACTAATTTGAAGCGCAACACGCATGCTTCAGCCAATCTTGCAGTCCTTCTCAGTGAGAGGAACATTGACATAGGCATTGTTCAAGAACCATGGACTCGAGACTGACAAATCTCGGGTCTAACACAACAAGGATATACACTCTTTTATACTAACTCGACAGGTAGGCCGAGAGCAGTATAACAAACATTCTAAAAAATGCATTTAAGGAAACATGCAAGGTTTAAGGACGGATCAACGACTACAACAGTGGAAAAATCACTAGAGACACTAGTGGATACACACTTTCCAGGCAACCTTCGAGAAAAGCCAGCACCTACTGAATGTCAGAGGGCTCATCAACCAACGCACACAAGGGATATTATAACCATTGAAAGAATCAACTGGGCGATAAACTCTTTCGATAAATATAAGAGTCCGGGTCCAGACGGCATTTTCCCGGCAATGCTTCAAGCAACACAGGTCAGCATCAGTAGGTGGCTGCAAGCCATTTACACGGCTTGCATCAGACTAACACACATACCGCTTCTATGGAAGGAAGCCAAAGTTGTATTTATACCAAAACCAGGAAGAAGAGTCATATCCTAGCAAAGGATTACAAGCCGATTAGCCTTACCTCCTTCCTAATGAAAATGCTGGAACGAATGATCGATATTCATATCCGGGAAAACACCGAGAAGCAGCATCTATCGGACGCTCAGCATGCGTACCGAAAGGGCAGATCGACAGAAACGGCACTACACGAAGTAGTCTGCCACATAGAAAAATCGCTTCATTTTAACCAATATACAATGGCCACCTTTTTAGATATAGAAGGCGCGTTCAATAATGTAAACGCCGAATCCATACTGAGCTCCCTCAACTCGATGGGCATTGAAGGAGACATCAGAGCCTGGATCGAAGTTATGCTCAAGAGAAGGACGATAACAGCCGAACTGAGTGGCACTTACCTCACACGCTTTGTGAAGAGAGGCACACCTCAGGGCGGGGTTCTATCGCCACTGCTCTGGCTCATCAACATGAACGACATATTGAGAGAACTCAATAGCGGAGGAGTAAAAGTAGTAGCCTACGCAGACGACGTAGTATTGCTAGTATCAGGACCATTCCCAGATGTCATTAGTAACATAATGACGGGGGCCCTTACCCGACTCAACGAATGGGCAAAAACCTGCGGACTAGGTATAAACCCGAGTAAAACCGAACTGATGCTCCTCACGCGAAGAACTGAGATCCCAACATACAGCAAACCAAAAATAGATGGAATCGAACTCGAGCTATCGGGTAAGGCTAAGTATCTAGGAGTGAAGCTCTCGTGGAAACTGAACATCACAGAACGAGTAAGAAAGGCCAGCATAGCATTCTACTCGTGCAGGAAAATGTTCGGCAAAAACTGGGGTATACACCCTAAGATAATATTATGGCTTTACACAGCAGTGGTAAGGCCAATCCTCACATACGGGGCACTAGTCTGGTGGCCAGCCCTGACAAGAGAATACAATATTACCAAGCTGACAAGAATACAGAGATCAGCTTGCGCAGGAGCTACAGGGGCATTAAGATCATGCCCGGCTGCCGCGTTGAACACTATTCTGGATATAATGCCGATAGAACTTTTCATAAAGGATACGGCAGCGCAGAGTGCGGCTAGACTGAAGGCAAGTAAATGCTGGAAAGGCTACCACACAGGGCACTGCCGTATCTTAGAGGACAGCAACTATCTAGCAAAGAACAAAACGGATTATATGACAGCGGAGATAAGATTTGGAAACGGATTTACGACTACCTTTCCAACGAGGGAAGACTGGGAGAATGACAGAGTAACCGACAAGATGAGGTATCACTCTACACTGACGGCTCCAAGATGGACTGTGGTGTAGGGTCTGGAATTTTCGCTGAAAGCTGGGGGATAGAATCGAAATTCCACCTCCCAGAATCAGCGACAGTTTTTCAGGCTGAGGTACTTGCTATTTTAGAAGCTGCCAAGCTTTCGATTCAGCAATGCCTCAGGAATACCAAGGTACGGATATACTCTGATAGCCAAGCGGCTATCAAATCTCTCGCACCAGTAAGAACCAACTCGACACTAGTAGCCGATTGCAAGTCGGCTCTTAACATACTAGCAACAAACAACGATGTACAGATAACATGGGTGCCAGGGCACAATGATATACCAGGAAACGAAAAGGCGGATGAGCTTACACGAATGGGGTCGGCAGACGACTCTTCCTGAATCCCTTAATACAGTCCAAGCAAGGATTCACGAACACTACAAAACACAAACTAGTAAAAGATGGTCAGAAAAGCAGGGTCTCAGGAGATCAAAGCTCTGCTGGCCAACCATCAATAGCAAGAGAACTCGAGAGCTAATAACCAAAAGCAAAAGGGATATTAGAAGGATCACGGCACTCATCACAGGCCATTGGGCCATTGGCACGAAAGCCATGAAGATGGGGCTTCCGTACAACGCTAATTGCAGAAGCTGCAAAAAAACAGACACAGAGGAGACACCTGAGCACATGATGTGTCATTGCCCAGCACTAAACCATATCAGGGCGAGATACTTCGGGGCGTATCAGCTGGAATCATTGGGAGAAATAGGAAAGCAGAGGATAACTGCAATCCTAGGTTTTCTAAATGACACAGGCTGGTACTGAAGAGAACGCGGAGACAACAATTTACGAGGGTGTGGATCAAAGCGGAGCTCAGCTCTACTTGGAGGTCCTCAGAGAGGACCTCACCACTTCTACCTACCTACCATGTCCTTTTAGTTTGTCTTGTTCTACAAATGTAGTTTTGTATGTACAAATGTAATTATAATTTTCCTATTGCACGTTATTTCTAAAAGATTTATTTAAATTGCACATGTACATATTTTTAGCACACTTCACTTAGTGTAATTATCGTATTAAGAATGTAATGTAAACAGTTAACACTTATTTAGAGAAATTTTACATAAAACGCGTCGTAATTTCTTCACTTTCGAACTAACAGTGACAGGTCGATAGATGCGTCTCCCTTGCGATAGGCACAGTTCCAACTTCGAAAATAGAAGTTCAAACTTCAGAAATCGATAAATGACAATTGTTGTTATCAATGTGACCCTTGAGTCACTAAAATGACACTATTTAGTATCAAATACGATTTTTCTGAAAACTCGGTGTACTTTTGACACTCATTTGGGAGCAAATTGACCCCAAAAATTTGATCTTAGGGGCAGTGTCATTTTAACCCACAGTTATTAAATTGACACTTAGGATTTTTTTTTTGGGTGTACCTATCGAAATGGGGTACATGTCATAACGCCCGGTGTCATAAGGCCCGCGGGCGTTCCAGATTTTTGAAGCACTCAAACCAAATTTTAAAGTGCCTACATGGTAGAAAAATTACGTACCGCGGCCTTTCAACGCAAATAACACATTTTAGCACGACAGCCACTTGGCTGAACTGCAAAGCATTTTCCACATTTTCATCTTCTGTATCAGAGCCGGAACACAACTCCTGAAATGTGGGGTCCCACATAAGACGCTCATTTTTTGATTTATCAAGCAGTTACAAAATTCGGTAACGGAAATGTTTGACGCGTCATAATAAGCGGTACTTCTCTTCTCGGTAATCTCATTCTGAATGCGCTTTACAACATAACAAACAGTAATTCTCTTATCGGTATTCTCATTAACTCAAAATGAATTTTAGAATTTTTCGAAGTTTTGGGCGTTATGACACTTTTAAAAGTTTAAATTTAAATTTAAATTTGTTCAGCAGATACAATTTATTACCAAAAAAAAATCAAATGGCATCATGCGTCCTTGTTCTAATGCTCAGAACTAAAATATATAATTCAAATTGACAACCACCGCTTATAAGCAGTTTAAATAGTTGGGATGTCTAGTTATGCAGTTTGACAAACATAAGGAAGGATGAGGAGACGTTGGCGGCAGGAGTCAGAACTAACAGTTTTAGGAAAAAGAATTTTCCATTATAATTGTTTTGGTTGAGTTTTACGTCAGATCTGGTCCCTTAAAAGAATTGCAACGGCAGTGATGCAGAACGTTCAAAAAAAGGGACACATTAGATACATATTTAGGACTTTAAGTGGTGCAAGGCGCGCTTGGTTCGTTTGTATATGTGACATATTTTAGTAGCGTCGCCTTCAAGTGGGCTGTAAATTTTACTTTTCCTGGAAGAAAAATCGTCTTACAAAAAAAATCCCCTAGCCTTTCTGATTTTCTTGAAAGAAACGAAAAGCGGAAAGTGACAATAATTATCATGCAGCCAGCCATTG
This sequence comes from Drosophila takahashii, assembly GCF_030179915.1. Lineage (NCBI taxonomy): Eukaryota > Metazoa > Arthropoda > Insecta > Diptera > Drosophilidae > Drosophila > Drosophila takahashii. Next base: position 28,953,185 of record NC_091678.1, on the reverse strand, counting down.
GTTCAGGCCGTTGCCAACCCTTTGTTATACCCGTTACTTGTAGAGTAAAAGTGTATAGGGGAGAGTGGGGATAGGTGAACCACTTTTTATACCCTTGCAGAGGGTATTATGATTTCAGTCAGAAGTTTGCAACGCAGTGAAGGAGACGTTTCCGACCCCATAAAGTATATATATTCTTGATCAGCATCACTAGACGAGTCGATCTAGCCATGTCCGTCTGTCCGTCTGTCTGTCTGTCTGTCTGTCTGTCTGTCTGTCTGTCTGGATGAACGCTGAGATCTCGGAAACTACAAAAGCTAGAAGGTTGGGATTTCCCACAGATATTCTTGGGCTTCCTACGCAGCGCAAGTTTATTTTATCAAGGTGCCACGACCCCTCTAACGCCCTCAATCCGCAAAAAGCGGAGTGGCGCCCACAGTTTTCTGTATAAACAGTACCCATTCCGTATATTAAAGTTGTTAAGCTGAGTAACGGGTATTTAATAGTCGAGGAACTCGACTATAGAGTTCTCTCTTGTTTTTCTTAAAGTGAGTTCAATTTGTACTCAATATAAGTTTTTTCCCAAAATTTGTAGGGGAGTGTAGGGTAAGGTGACGAACAATTCGTTTTCTAAATATCAATATTTTTTAAAAGTGTAAAAGAGAAAGTTGCTTACATCTACTTAGCATATTTCTGTAAAATTAGGATTCGAAATTCCAGCGGAGCTGAATCCTACAGCGTTTCGCATGAGCCATACTACAAAAGTTGTAGGGTTATGTGACGAACGAAAAATCAATATTTTTTAAAGGTGTAAAAACAGAAAGTAGCTTACGTCTACGTAGCATATTTCTGTAAAAGTTCCTTTTCAACTGACGGCACAACTAAAAACAATACAAAACAAGAGAGCGCTATGGTAGGGTTGGTGTCCCGACTATCTAATACCCGTCACTCGGCTAAAGGGAGTGCGAGGGAGATGAATAAAAAATTTTTTTGATTGCTTATAACTTTTTAATCAATGGTCCGAAAAATGTCTTCTACATTTGGATAGGTATAAATATACACAACAAAATTACATTTACACTTCTCGGAAATCTTTATAGGTGTAGGCGCCAGACACATTTTAAAATCGTTAGTGGGGGATTGTGGGCGTTAGAGGGGTCGTGGTGCTCGGCTAAAATAAACTTGCGCTGCGTAGGAAGCCCATGAATATGTGTGGGAATCTCAACCTTCTAGCTTTTGTAGTTTCCGAGATCTCAGCGTTCATACGGACAGACAGACGGACAGACGGAAATGGATAATGACCCTGATCAAGAATATATATTCTTTATGGGGTCGGAAACGCTTCCTTTTAGCTGTTACATACTTTTGCACGAATACAATATACCCTTCTACTCTACGAGTAACGGGTATAAAAACCTCAAGAAGAAATTTCGGGACTTCTTATTAATATTACTGTACATATGCACATTGTCGACACGATAAGGGGAGACGACTACATTCGTGACGTTAGATGTGAGATTCAACGAGTTCGTCACATTACCCTACTCGACACATTACCCTAAGAATACAAATACTGAAATTAAGAATACAAATACTTAATTTCAGAACGTCAGAATTCTTTCTGTGCATATCACCCCCGTGGATCAGAAAGTTGAAACTCAGCATCCCGATTATAAAAATTGTAAAGCGGTGTAAACTTATATCAGAGTCCCACGGATTATCAATCGAACATAAGTAGCACCCAAATTTTAGGTGAAATGCACCTATCGGCTTGCGAAATCAAACTTGGCACTCCCATTTTAACGCCCATTAAGCTAAGCCCTGTAGGGCGCTCACTTTAAGGACTAATCGTTCTCGCCATCTGCAGCCAGTTTTCCGTTTTCAATCCAACCATATTTCGCAAGGCTCTTACTCTCACATCCTTATTTTCATTCGTGCACACATCTGGGCTTTATGCATTCCCGTCTAGCTGAAGCACCAAGCCTGGAGCCCATTGTTGCTGCTAACTGGCAAACTTACTAATTTTTAGCAAAAACCTCCTCCGATTTCCCTCTCCTTTGTCCTTTATCGATGCCAATGCCAAAGTCATTTCCAAGTCTCCTTACTCCTTCCGAAGCTTTGCACTTGCGTGTCGGGCGACTGCCAAAGGCAGTTGCAGCTACCAAGTATTGTTGCCGTCTGGCCTGATCTGAGCTGAATTTCACAGTCATTGGCAATATGTAGGGGCTGTCGTTCGAGCTGCCAGCAAACTGCTGATAATTAATATTTTATGCACACGTCTGCATTGATTTCTATCGCCAGACAGTCAGTCAGCCACCCAACGCAGTCAGCCTAGACTCGCATTCGAGGTCTACTTTCTGGGGGGCCATAAGTATACGTATACTCTGGAACAGGAGTCTGTTATTTTTAATAAGATACTTAAATTGAAAAAAATGCTTTGCACCGAATTAACCTTCGCCAGTTTACTACGGAGTATTTAAAAAGTCGACTACTTAAATAAGGTGAGCTTATTTTCACGCTTTTTTTTCATCATTTCTCTTTCGGTATTGTTTTGCCATTGCCAAACGCCTTTGAATAGCTTTTCATTTGGAAAATGTCTGCGCAATGTGTCCGGTTTTCTGCGGTTCATTACACTTTCTGTTTAGCTTCCTATCCCCAACTGCGACCCCATAAACACCTTCTCCTCGCTACGGCTCTAAAGATATTAATAAAAGTGTATTAAAAACTGTACTAAAAGGTGCCATTTAGTATTGGTAGTCCTTTATCTAAATTTCCAATAAGTAATGGCAAGCCTTTGGCACATTTCCTTTTTTTAGCACATTATTTTTATTATACTCCTTAGCACTTTGTTTTATTTTGGGCTTGACAAACTGGAATCATGTCTTATCTCTGTCTTTGACTTTCTACACTCATAGAAATGTGTAAAAGTAAGGCAAATTTTCTGTTTTTAAAGCAGCGATCGGCAGTTGTTCTGCCCATCCTCTGCCACTCACGTACACGTACACGACAAAAAAAAATTAAAAAGGACAAAAAAGAGTACAAAAGTTCCTTCTTCAAAATTTTTGTGTTTTTGTTAACAGGTTATTATTAATTGGTTTTTAAAGTCCGTGTTAATCGGCATTTGTTTATGGCTCAACCGATCGTTTTTAAACTTATCGGCGATAAGTTATCGCACATTTTTCTGTATAAAAAACATTAAAGAATTTTTTTTTAAGAAAAGTCAAATTATTTTTAAAACCTAAAATTCAATGTTTAAATTAATTATATTTAATCAGTTTTAAGGGGGGAGATACCTATAAAAATGTAATTTTTTTCAAGTTTTACGTGATTTTTTTTAACGAATAAGGATATTTGTAACTTGGCTTATTGATTATATTGTTCTTATAAATTTTAAACGATTTTTATTTTGTTTTTATCTTTCAAAATGGCGGCCGTGGGAATTTTTTTGTCAGACTATATAAAAAAAAAGAAGGCCAGCTGCGGATCGTCCACAGGTCGCTGTGTAGATCCGATTTTAATGAAACCAAGTTTGTTTTTAGTTATAATGTAGAAACTGTCTGAACCTAACTTACATAGAATATCTCAAAAACTATGTTTGTGGCACTATTTCAAAGTCTAAAATCTATTTTTTTCATAATTTTGTTTTTGGCTAACAAAAAATACTTAAACGTACAAATTTTTACATTAAGTAGGTTCAGACGGTGGGAAATTTTATTACAAACATTTCTGTAAAAGCAGCATGATGATCGAGGCATTACTTTTTGAGATACACGATCCGCAGCTGACGTAAACGTGGTTTCGAGAAAAAGGTTTTTAAAGTAAAGAAATATATCTACTGCATAAGGACGGTGGGTGCCGTCATCCTGGTATAAGTTCCAAAATAGGTCGAATTTCTTCGTGAAACTTTCATTACACATGTTTAAAGAGTTATTCTACCAATTTAAGTAATAAAAAAAATTGAATTTTTACTTTTTCTATATGTATCTGTTCCCTTAAAAGAAAAAATCGAAAATGATCTTTTGATGATAAAAACCCAACCAAAACCAAAGCGCTTTAATTTATAAGTATTTTTTTTGTTCTTATAACGTTGGGAAAAAAATAAAACCAAATTTAATTAAATCCAACGACTAGCAAAACTAACATTAAAAACCTTGTTTTTTAAAAAAGGACAGATTTCCGGACAGGGGATAATTTAAATTTTGTCCGGATAAAGCCGTTAAAAAAGGACAGATCTGTCCGGAAAAAGGACAAAATGGCAGAACTGCCGTGCAATTTACTCACACAAACCTAAAACAAAATGTCATTGTATGAGTGTGCCGATCGCTCCCAGCGGGAACATTCCTCTGGAAAATATGATATTTTCATGAGGTTTCTCTATACGAGCGGAAGGGACAAAACCTCATTTACCCCTTACATTTCTTCCGTCTCTGGTTTCAAAATACACGGGGGTGACACAAAAAGTAAGGGGTAAATGAGGTTTCTATGTGGTTTTCCAAGGAAATTTAAATTTTCCCTGCTAGAAGATACAGGATTTCCAACACTTTCTGCTAAAAGGAACAGGACTTTCAACACACAAAGAACCACCTTCTCACTTTCCCGGTGGGCTGTTTTAAAGGCAACCCACCGGGAAAATTCCTCTGGAAAATAACATATTTTCAACAGGTTTCTCCATACAAGCGGAAGGGACAAAACCTCATTCACCCCTTACATTTCTTCCATCTCTGGTTTCAAAATACACGGGGGTGACACAAAAAGTAAGGGGGAAATGAGGTTTGTATCTGGAGCTCTGGCAGTAGAATGCAGGCCAAAATCCACTGGTTTTTCGACTTCCCGCATTATAGATTTTCCACACGTACCCAGTTATGGTTTTCCTACACTTGCAATATCTGCTTATCTACACCCTCCCAGTTTTGGTTTTTCCAGACCCTCGCAGTTTTGGTTTTGCACGTGTCGTCACATTGCCCTGCAAGCAAAGAGGCGATATTTCTATCGCCTATCGTCCAGAAGTCACTCCTTAGTAACTTCTGGAAGATAGAAACACGACAGAACACATTTTACAAAAACAAAATATACATCTATCGCGAGTCACTTCTGGACAATTAAAATAGAACACATTTTACAAAAGCAAAAAGGGTCACGATCGTGGAGAAGTAACTTCTAAGACACTTCTAGGCGATAGAACACATTTTACAAAAACAAAAAACAATAGAAATACGATAGAACACATTTTACAAAAACAAAACCAATGGGAAAAAAATCTTCCAATTCTTTTCTGGAAGTTAAATTGTAGATAGAAAAAAATTTGGTGTTATTTTTTTGAAGTTTTTTGGGGTACAGTATGCTCTTGGCTCTCTCTCTTTATGCCTGAAAACTACCCTTTTTATACCCGTTACTCGTAGAGTAAAAGGGTATATTGTATTCGTGCAAAAATAAGTAACAAAAATATGTCGGAACGAGCCGGATCGGACCACTATATCTTATGGCTCCCATAGGAATAATAAAAAAAAAATAATAGAAAAACAAGAGAGAACGCTATAGTCGGGTGCCCCGACTTTATTTTAAATTTCTATAGCCGAAAAAGGATTTTATCATAACTTTTTTCCTTAATTTCCGTAAAAACAGCAGTATATGGGCACTTCCACCAAAAGGGCCAAAAAACTTGAAACTTGAAAAAAGCATATTTCCACATGATTTTGCTGCCATATTAGTTTCTAATTAGTTGGATTCTGAGCTAAACTAAAAATTTGGAGTATTTATTTTTATGACAAACCCAAATAATATACATAAAAGTTAGTTTTTGGCTATTTTTTTGTTATTTTTTGGACCTGTCTTCTGTTGTTAATTTATCCTATAGGAATGCTAATATGTGACATTATTCTGTACTGAATGCTTCATTCACATGTTAAACTATTAAGTTAAAAGCAAAACATCCAGCCATTGAGAGATAGAGGTAAATAAATCCGCTTTACAAAACAGTCGGAAAAAATGTCCCGAGCGACATGTCCCGAGCGGATGTGGTTAAAACTGCATAAACTCCCCGAAATCCACTTCTATTTTTGTCCCGAGCGAATACGGCAGTTTTTTAAAAACTAAAAAATCAAAATCAAGATTTTTACAAAAAATAGAGCTTGGGAAGAGTGAAAAGAAAAGCCCATAATTAAAATTAAAATCCATTGTTTTACAATTTTTTTTCAACTTTAAAGGTGTGCAAATGTTCCGAGCGACATTTTGGAAGTGCCCATATTGTCCTAAGCGAACTACTTAAGAAATATATAAAAACTTGCATAAAAAAATCCTAAAATTCTTATTGCTTGCGTAAGTTATCACACTCAAAAAATTTTTTTTCCTAAATTTTGGAAAATCGACATAAAATGAAATTTTTTCTTAATTTTAGAAAATTTTCTGAATTTTAGAAATTGTTTTCTTAAATCTAGGAAAAAAGGCCATAGAAACGAATTTTATGAAAAACCTTTCTAAAATTTAGAAAAATGTTTTTTTTTTCTTAAATCAATGGTGGTTTTTCCTAGTTTGCTCTCCAAAAGTTTTCTTAAATTAATGGCGATTTCGCCATTAAATTAAGACAAAATTTACTTCAGCCCTTCCTAGAATCTAGAAAGTCGCCATATTTTTTCATTTTTCTGAATTAAAAAAAATGTTTTCTTGAAAACAGAATAGTAGAATTAGAAAATCACCATAGATTTAAGAAAAACTTTTTGTATTTTTTTTATGCTTCTCATTCTTTGTTCGAAACGAAAAAGAAGAAGACAAGGGGTTAGTCCGCGGCGCGTTGCGACGACAGTTTTTGGCGTATGTATGTATATGTTTATGTGTGTTTGTTCGTATGATCGAGAATTTTCTTGTGCAATTCAAAAACAGTGCCCAAACCGATCTAAGTAGTTTTGATTTGAATATAAGCACATGAGCGTAGCCTACTAATCTTTGGGGGCTGAAATGCCTGAAGTGTAATCCCCCTCCAGCTTTTAACTTACGCCCATGTATAAATATTTTTAAAGCAAGGGTCACTTGTGCTCAAAAATAGTTATGTGTTACGTAAAATAGTGACAAGTTTTGGGCACTGTTTATGAATTGTCACTGTAAAGGAAGTAAGAAAAACAATTTTAAAAAAACCAAAACAATTCACAAAAACCTGATGAGTGTCCTAAAAATTAAGGACATAAGGTGTCTTTGGATCAAAAATGCATTGTAGAAGAAAATATTTTTATTTAATTGATTTCAATGAAGATTTTTAAACTTTGCTGTGACTTTAAAATTTTAAGTGCGCCCACCTCCTCTTGTAGTTGAGTTAGATTTAATTTTCCAAAACGACCGTATAAAAGAGACATGTAACTACCAAAATTGGTTAATTTTGGTAATCTTTTCGGAATTAAATAGTTACATGTCTCTTTTATACGGTCGTTTTGACCACTCTTAAAGATATATCCCAAAAGCCAAAGAAATTTTGTGATTTTCTTAAATTAAAGATACAGCAAATACCAGAGCTGATGGATTATAGGAGTAGTGGCAACTTATGCTTAGAAAAGCCTAATTTATCGAAATAAAATTGTGGCAGGCCTGGACATCGACCCATGTCACATTTTGCCGGCCTGTGTAATATATTAAATAATTATAATAAATACTTATAATTTTATTTTTATCTTTTTTGTTTTCTTTTCTCTTTTTTGCTTAGGAAATATTTATAATGTTATTTTTATCTTTTTTGTTTTCTTTTCTCTTTTTTGTTTAGGAAATATTTATTATCTTTTATGTTTAGGAAATATTAATAATTTTCTTTTTATCTTTTTATACCCTTGTAGAGGGTATTATAATTTCAGTCAGATGTTTGCAACGCAGTGAAGGAGACGTTTCCCACCACATAAAGTATATATATTCTTGATCAGCACCAATAGCCGAGTCTATCTAGCCATGTCCGTCTGTCCGTCTGTCGGTCTGTCCGTTTCTATGCGAACTAGTCCCTCAGTTTTAAAGCTACTTTCCCGAAAGTCTTCTTTCTATTGCAGGTAGTACATATGTCGGAACGAGCCAGATCGGACCACTATATCTTATGGCTCCCATAGGAATAGTGGTAGTTTATCCGTTTCTATGCAAACTAGTCTCTTAGTTGTAAAGCTATCGCGATGAGACTTTCCCAAAGGTCTTTTTATACCCGTTACTCGTAGAGTAAAAGGGTATATCAGATTCGTGCAAAAGTATGTAACAGCTAGAAGGAAGCGTTTCCGACCCCATAAAGTATATATATTCTTGATCAGGGGCACTAGCCGAGTCGATCTAGCCATGTCCGTCTGTCCGTCTGTATGAACACTCAAACAATTTTTTTCCTAAATTTTAGAAAATTGTCATAAAATGAAATTTTTTCTTAATTTTAGAAAATTTTCTGAATTTTAGAAATTGTTTTCTTGAATCTAGGAAAAAAGACCATAAAAACAGAATTTTATGAAAAACCTTTCTAAAATTTAGAAAAATGATTTTTTTTCTTAAATCAATGGTGTTTTTTCCTAGTTTGCTCTCCAAAAGGCGAAATCGCCATGTACTTCAGCCTTTCCTAGAATCTAGAAAGTCGCCATAAAATTTACGGTAAATTTTTCTAAATTTTAAGAATTTTTCTGAATTAAAAAAAAAATGTTGTTGAAAACAGAAAAGTAGAATTAGAAAATCACCATAGATTTAAGAAAAACTTTTTGTATTTCTTTTATGCGTCTCACTCTTTCTTCGAAACGAAAAAGAAGAAGACAAGGTGTTAGTCCGCGGCGCGTTGCGACGACAGTTTTTGGCGTATGTATGTATATGTTTATGTGTGTTTGTGCGTATGATCGAGAATTTTCTTGTGCGTAGCTGTAACTTTTATTGCGTTTTTGTTTTGGAAATGCAGTCTCTCGCGAGAGAGTTGCTTGCGTTGCGTTTGAACCCTTGTGCTCAGTTTTGGATGAGCATTCAAAGTAATAAGTTTGTGTTGAGCCTATTTAAGAAAGTTAAAGTGCGATCCCTCTAAGAGGGAATTAATACGTAAACAATTTAAATAAATTTAAATATAAATTTGGTAAGTGTGTGAAAATTTATGGTAAGCAAAGGGCATACTATTGCAGGCCGCAAATACCATCCTTCTCTAATATTAATTTTTATTTTCGATTGCAGGAATAATTTCAATTTCAGGTATTGTTGATAATTTGGCAGTAAGTAAGTAAATTTTAATAATAGGTAATATATTAAATACCTACTTAATATTAATATTAATATTAATAATTTTTTATCTTTTTTGTTTTCTTTTCTCTTTTTTGTTTAGGAAATATTTATAATGTAATTATTATCTTTTTTTGTTTTCTTTTCTCTTTTTTCTTTAGGAAATATTTATTACACTAGTTTACAAAATAAAATCGACCTCACCCTAATCGAAGGCAACCTTAATTTTCCGGTAAAGTACATCTCCCTGATTAAGAAATGGGCACTTATAATTTTTTGTATGGTGTCAATGTAAAAAACGTTTTTGGCCCTTTTTTATTGTTTATCTCGAGTTCTGGTAAACCGACTGAGGTCATCGATGACTCATTTTACAGGTAATATACTGCTCTTTAACTTTCTTATACACAGCATTGAGTTTCAGTCATTAGTTTAGAAGCCACACCTCGTCAAAGTTAAAAAATTTGAAAAAAATGCAAAAGTTTTGGCATAAATGGCTTCGTTAAAAATACACGCAAAAAAACCGAAATTATTTTTAAAACTTATTCTGGTAGATGGTACTTTGACAAAAAAAACAAGCTAATGATCATTAGAATCCACCAGAAATGAATTTTATATGAATATTTTAAGTTTGGGACAACCATGATTTTTTGGCCGTTTACAGCTGTTAACTGAGACAACAGGTCTCTCACAGGGCTCTAACAGGGCTGTAATACCCGTTTTGCCCAACTTAAAAAATCGATATAAAATTCATTTTCTGGTGGATTCTAATGATCATTAGCTTGTTTTTTTTGTCAAAGTACCATCTACCAGAATAAGTTATAAAACTAATTTCGGTTTTTTTGCGTGTATTTTTAACGAAGCCATTTATGCCAAAACTTTTGCATTTTTTTCAAATTTTTTAACTTTGACGAGGTGTGGCTTCTAAACTAATGACTGAAACTCAATGCTGTGTATAAGAAAGTTAAAGAGCAGTATATTACCTGTAAAATGAGTCATCGATGACCTCAGTCGGTTTACCAGAACTCGAGATAAAAAATAAAAAAGGGCCAAAAACGTTTTTTACACTTAAAAAAAAATTGACACCATACAAAAAATTATAAGTGCCCATTTCTTAATCAGGGAGATGTACTTTACCGGAAAATTAAGGTTGCCTTCGATTAGGGTGAGGTCGATTTTATTTTGTAAACTAGTGTTATCTTATTATACCCGTTACTCGTAGAGTAAAAGGGTATATTAGATTCGTGCAAAAGTATGTAACAGGTAGAAGGAAGCGTTTCCGACCCTATAAACTATATATATTCTTGATCGGGATCACTAGCCGAGTCGATATAGCCATGTCCGTCTGTCCGTCTGTCTGTCCGTCTGTCTGTCTGTCTGTCTGTCTGTCTGTCTGTCTGTCTGTCTGTCTGTCTGTCTGTATGAACGCTGAGATCTCGGAAACTATAAAAGCTAGAAGATTGACATTTTGCATGCAGATTCTAGGAGTTCCTACGCAGCGCAAGTTTGTTTCAAAAGGGTGCCACGCCCCCTCTAACGCCCACAATCGCTGATATACGATTTTAAAAATTTCAATATTTTGGAAAAGTAAAAATGCAGTTTTATTGTGTTTATCAATACCTATCGAAATGTAGAAGAAATTTTTTAAATCGGACCATTCGTTAAAAAGTTACGGCGGATTAAAGTTTTTCTCCATCTCTTTCGCACTCCCTTTAGCTGAGTAACGGGTATCTGATAGTCGGGGCACCCGACTATAGCGTTCTCTCTTGTTTTTATCTTTTTTGTTTTGTTTTCCTTTTTTGTTTAGGAAATATTAATAATTTTCTTTTCATCTTTTTTATTTTCTTTTCTCTTTCTTGTTTAGGAAATAAAATAGTAAAATAAATATGTATACATTTTATTAAAATAAAGAAAATTTTCTAAAAAAAAAAAGTTCTTTCTTATTTTAAGAAAAAAATTATATTTTCAAGAAAAGTACTTTCTGGATTTAAGGAAATTTTTGCAATTTTATGGAAATTTTTTCAGAAATTTTTTTCTAAATTTTAGAAAATTCCTTTCTAAAAAATACGGTAAATCGCCATCGACTGAAATTCATGGCGAATTTCTTGATTTAATGTCGATTTCGGGCTGTTTTTTTTTTGAGTGAACGCTGAGATCTCAGAAACTACAAAAGCTAGAAGGTTGAGATTTCCCACATATATTCTATGGCTTCCTACGCAGCGCAAGTTTATTTTAGCCGAGCGCCACGCCCCCTCTAACGCCCACAATCGCCCACTAACGATTTTAAAATGGGTCCTGCGCCCACATCTTTAAAGATTTCCGAGAAGTATAAATGCAATTTTGTTGTGTATATTTATACCTATCGAAATGTAGAAGACATTTTTCAAATCGGACCATTCATTAAAAAGTTATACGCAATCAAAATTTACATATCTATCTCCCTCGCACTATCCAGTACAGCGTTCGCACTCCCTTTAGCTGAGTGACGGGTATTAGATAGTCGGGACACCAACCCGACTATAGCGTTCTCTCTTGTTTCAATTGCAGGTCGTACATATGTCGGAACGAGACGGATCGGACCACTATATCTTATGGCTCCCATAGGAATATTCAAACAAATATAAGAAAATTCATTGTAACTTTGTAGGAAGTAGGAGTTTTGATTCTTGACTACGGACTACGGAGCGAGCCGGATCGGACCACTATATCTTAAGGCTTCCATAGGAATATTCAAACAAATATAAGAAAATTCATTGTAACTTTGTAGGAAGAAGGTGTTTTGATTCTTGACTACTTAAAAACAAAATTGAAATAGAAACGCTGAATATGGAATCCCTGGAATTGCACCGAGTGAGCATTACTTTATCTGCAAGGGTATATAAGCTTCGGCTGGCCGAAGGTAGCTTCCTTTCGTGTTTATTTTCTTTTCTCTTTCTTGTTTAGGAAATCAAATAGTAAAATAAATATGTATACATTTTATTAAAATAAAGAAAATTTTGTGAAAATATAAAAAGTCCTTTCTCATTTTAAAAAAACAAATTATATTTTCAACAAAAGTACTTTCTGGATTTTAGGAAATTTTCTGAATTCTATGGCAATTTTTCTTGACTTTAGAAAAGTATTTCTGCTTTTCAGAAATTTTTTTCTAAATTTTAGAAAATTCCTTTCTAAAAAATACGGTAAATCGCCATCGACAGAAATTCATGGCGAATTTCTTGATTTAATGGCGATTTCGGGCTGTTTGTTTTTTGAGTGCAGCTGCACAGAACAGAAACAATTAATTTTTCGACACAAATCCTTACCGTAATTTTCTTCATAACATTAGTACTTTGTCCAAAACATATAGTTTAAATATAGAATTTCATACTGGGTTGAGCATGTATTAAAATTCCAAATCGATTAGCGTGTAAATCTAAAAAATAAACTTGTTTTCTTAAAAAGAAAGTAGAACAAAAAATTAATAAAAGATAGAACCGCGATTTATTTATTTATTTATTTTTAGTTTTATCCTGGTGCTACAGGCAAGGTGAGCCTTTTAATTATGGCACCAGTCACTATAGATATAACATTTAACATTAATCATTTTGTCTTACAAACTAACAATAAAAATCTTAAAAGTGAACAAACATAAGGAATTAAAGCTAGAATTAAAGTTAAAAGTTAAAATTAGAGTGTGCCAAGAAGGTGAGAAAATAATTTAGTTTTAAATTGGGTTTCATTTTTAATGATTTTTAAATTATTTGGAAGATCATTCCAGTAGCGAACAGTTTGAATGAAGAAGTGTTTTTCTGCCGATCCTAGTTTTAAACGTTTAGATATAATATTATTGGTTCTGGCAGAGACTGACATTTGCAAGAGTTCAGTTAGGTACTTTGGTTCCTTTCTGGATATCAACTTATGTAAAAATAGAAGAGTTCTAAACTTAATCCAGGACTCAAAACTTAGCTCGAAAATCTTTGAGGAGTAAGCTGTTACATGCGCTGTGCGATCCAAGTTAAAAATATATCGAGCTATTGAGTTAAACGCAACTTTCAGCTTTCGCAAACTTGATGCGTCGGAGGATGCAAAAATTTCAAGTCCGTAAAATAGAGTTGGTATTACGCAAGCTTTAGCTACTAACATTCTGATGTTCTGAGGTATAAGATTCCGGGTTATAGAAAGCTGCCTAAGTATAGCATAGGTTTTCCCAGTGGCCTTAGTAATATGGTCATCCCACGTCAGCGTTGAGTTAAATTCTATGCCAAGATTTGTGGCCCTTTCAACATAATTAATAGCTACGTTGTTAACATTAACTTTTGGAAGTAAAATTGTGTTTATATGTCTTTTGTATATGAATAAGCATTTTGTTTTACTGGGATTTAGATGCAGTCCGTTCGCGTCCGCCCAATTACTTATTTTTTGGATTTCATTGTTGCTAATTCTAATACATTCATTAATTTGGACTAAGGGACGACTTACATAAAGCTGGACATCATCTGCATAAAGGTGTACATCACAGTCAGACAAACATTTGGAAAGGTCATTTATGTATAAGGAGAAGAGCAAAGGGCCTAAGACTGACCCTTGTGGGACCCCCTGTGCGAGGGGCAAGAGATCAGATGTGAGATTTCCCGAGACAACTGCCTGCAATCTGTTTGTAAGGTAGGTTTGGAGAAGCTTTATTGCACATGGAGAAAAATTATACAGCGTTCGCAGTTTAGTACACAGAATCACATGGTCAATAGAGTCAAAAGCTTTGCTAAAGTCAAGAAGGGTTAACAGTGTCACTTTACTTTCGTCAATCTGCTGGCGTATGTCTTCAGAAATCTTCAAGATGGCAGTAGTACAGCTTCTATTCTTTTTGAACCCAGATTGCTTGTTGCTGAGGATACAATTATTTTCCAGGTGTAACTGAATTTGCTGGGCAACCAGGCGTTCAAATGACTTGGACAGAAATGGGAGTATTGATATTGGTCGAAATTCATTTTTAGTTTTAGGAATCGGGAGTATCTTAGCCCTTTTCCACACTTCGGGGAGATGTGATAAATTAACTTTGGTGCCAATATTTTTACGAATTTGGGGCTAATGTTGTCCAAACCTTCTGCATTGGATTTTACACTTAGTAAACATTTAAGAACATCACTTGGACGGACACACATTTCTTGGGGAAAGGAGGAACTCTCGTTCTTTTAATACCAACAACAAACAAAACGAAGACCGTTTGAGCAATTTTGGCAAAGGATCAAAAAAAAAGCAACCTGGAATTCTTCAGAGGAGGAGGAATTTGTTCTTCTTTAGTACCAAAAAATGGTATGGAACAAAGGTTTGTTCTATTATTTTACATAAGTATTTTCTCATTATATATTTTAAAAAAATTCTTAAGAAGCCGTGAATGTTTTTGACTAAGAATTGGTGTCTTTCTAGACATGGGAGGCAACTCAACTCAATGATCAAAAATAAATAAACCGCGAGTTCTTAAGAGGAGGATCCTTTAGTCTGAAATTGCATTTTAATAATGAAAACCGGAAATAAAAATTAAATAAATGAACCGCGATTTTTTCTAATAATAATCAAATAAAAACACCTCTTAACGAGGTAAAAAACTAGTGACGATCGCACCTTCAACATACAAAAGTTCTGATATCAACATTTGTGACGAAAAATTATTACACTCGTCATTAAATGGACTTTCTAATATTTTCTCATTCGGCCCGCCCTAGCAAACTATTCCGGCTTTTTTCTTGTCGAAGTCAGGACCCTATCTATAAGGGAATTGGGGCCCAAAAGTCATGATTTATTTTCAAATTTATTCGGAAATGATTTAAGACCTTTTATATTAACTGTATAAACTGTCTTTAAAAAAAAACTCCAAGATTTTTAGTTGTGTTATGGTCAAGCGAGTACCCAAGTCAATGTATACTACTTACTGAGTACTTTCGAACTCTTTCTTTGCTATCCTGACCGAGATCCTGGCCGGATTTAATTGGTCAAAGATTCATTTAAGAAGTATTTTGTATTTAGTTTAAGCTACGAATTACTACCGTATCACTATTTACATCATAGGATGATTCATGAACTATGTATCCATCCGTATTGATCTTACTTCAAGAAGGAAAAACAAGCCTTTGTTAATACTAGGTCCATGCTCAATAAATGGATGTTTTGGTACCATGTTTTTGGTCAATTTAGGTGTTTAGAAGACACATGACTTATAAAAAGGATTTCTTCTTACCCAATTTAACTTTGCCTTCACACATTCTCATAAGTTTGCAGGCATTTATTTGTAAGTTTTTTTGATGAGCCTTATTCCCTTGTAAATATGTTTCGCATTTCGGATAGGATTTTTTTTTTTAAAGTGCATATTTTATAATTTTGTTTATTGAAACATTAACTAACTATTAAAATATTCCCTATTATTTTAAGCACGTGTTTTAGTTTTGTTTTGGCCTTGATAAGATCTCGGAAACAACAAAAGCTAGAAGGTTGAGATTTCCCACACATATTCTTGGGCTTCCTACGCAGCGCAAGTTTATTTCAGCCGAGTGCCACGCCCCCTCTAACGCCCACAATCGCCCACTAACTATTTTAAAATGTGTCCTGCGCCCACACCTTTAAAGATTTCCGTGAAGTATAAATGCAATTTTGTTGTGCATATTTATACCTATCGAAATGTAGAAGACATTTTTCAAATCGGAACATTCATTAAAAAGTTATACGCAATCAAAAAAAAGTTATATATTCATCTCCCTCGCACTTGCTTTAGCCGAATGACGGGTATTAGATAGTCGGGACACGAAGCCGACTATAGCGTTCTCTCTTGTTTGTTCTGCAAAGTACCCCTTACGCGGCTCTTAATTATTTTAGTAATTTGAGTAATTTTTTTAGATTTTTATGTCAATCCGTTCTGGGTGGAATTTGCTACTGGCCGTTTTTTTGGATTCTAATTATATATTAGTTTAAATTGGCGAATAAGACTTATTTTCAATTTTTTAAATAATAATTGGAGAACAAGACTTATGTTAAATTTTTTTAATAAAAATAAGATTTCTTTTCAATTTTTTTTATAAAAATAAAAAAATAATTACAATTTTATAATTTTTATTTTAACAAGAAAGGAAGCTAGCTTCGGCCAGCCGAAGCTTATATACCCTTGCAAATCATTCCTATTAATTAACAAATCGCAAAATTGTTAAATTTTCTATTATTTATCATTAATTTTCCGATCGTTCCTATGGCAGCTATATGATATAGTAGTTCAATTTTGATAAAATGAAAACCGAAACTCGAAAATATTTAAAAATAGTCATATCCTTGAGTAGAAGAGAATACAATAAAAACCAACGAAGCAATAATTTTTTTCCTATTTCCTAATATTTCTCCGGCCGGTTCCGACTTATAATTCTTGCAATAGAAAGAAGACTTTTGGGAAAGTTTTAAGCCGATAGCTTCAAAACTAAGAGACTAGTTTGCGTAAAAACGGACAGACAGACGGACATGGCTAGATCGACTCGTCTAGTGATGCTGATCAAGAATATATATACTTTATGGGGTCGGAAACGTTTCCTTCGTTGAGTTGCAAACTTCTGACTGAAATCATAAAACCCTCTGCAAGGGTATAAAAATCATAAGAATTACGATCCCTGGAAAAAACGTCGCAGCAAGTAGGGCTACACTCTCACTCTTATCGGATCCTTATTGAATTCATGTTTTCTAATCTTTTACTATTCCTTTAACAGTTTTTAATGATTAAAAGTTAAGTTTTAAGTCATTTGACAATTGACATTTTACAATCGTACACTCAAAAAAAAAACAGCCCGAAATCGCCATTAAATCAAGAAAATCGCCATGAATTTCAGTCGATGGCGATTTACCGTATTTTTTAGAAAGGAATTTTCTAAAATTTAGAAAAAAAATTTCTGAAAAGCCGAAATACTTTTCTAAAATTAAGAAAAATTGCCATAAAATTGCGAAAATTTCCTTAAATCCAGAAAGTACTTTTCTTGAAATAGAATTTTTTTTCTAAAAATAAGAAAGGACTTTTTTTATTTTCAGAAAATGTTCTTTATTTTAATAAAATGTATACATATTTATTTTACTATTTTATTTCCTAAACAAGAAAGAGAAAACGAAAATAAAAAAGATGAATAGAAAATTATTAATATTTCCCAAACAAAAAAGGAGAACAAAACAAAAAAGATAAAAATAAGATAATAAATGTTTCCGAAAGAAAAAAGAGAAAAGAAAACAAAAAAAGATAAAAATAACATTATAAATATTTCATAAACAAAAAAGAGAAAAGAAAACAAAAAAGATAACAATTATTAATATTAATATTAAGTAGGTATTTAATATATTACCTATTATTAAAATTTACTTACTTACTGCCAAATTAACAACAATACCTGAAATTGAAATTATTCCTGCAATCGAAAATAAAAACAAGAGAGAACGCTATAGTCGGGTTGTTGTCCCGACTATCTAATACCCGTCACTCAGCTAAAGGGAGTGCGAACGCTGTGTCGGGTTGGTGTCCCGACTAATAAAAAAAATAAAAAACTCAGCTAAAGGGAGTGCGAGGGAGATAGATATATAATTTTTGATTGCGTATAACTTTTTAATGAATGGTCCGATTTGAAAAATGTCTTCTACATTTCGATAGGTATAAATATACACAACAAAATTGCATTTATACTTCTCGGAAATCTTTAAAGATGTGGGCGCAGGACCCATTTTAAAATCGTTAGTGGGCGATTTTGGGCGTTAGAGGGGGGCGTGGCGCTAAAATAAAATTGCGCTGCGTAGGAAGGCAAAGAATATGTGTGGGAAATCTCAACCTTCTAGCTTTTGTAGTTTCTGAGATCTCAGCGTTCATACAGACGGACAGACGGACAGACAGACAGACGGACAGACGGACAGACGGACATGGCTAGATCGACTCGGCTAGTGACCCTGATCAAGAATATATATACTTTATGGAGTCGGAAACGCTTCCTTCTAGCTGTTACATACTTTTGCACGAATCTAGTATACCCTTTTACTCTACGAGTAACGGGTATAATTAATATTAGAGAAGGATAGTATTTGCGGCCTGCAATAGTATGCCCTTTGCTTACCATAAATTTTCACACACTTACCAAATTTATATTTAAATTTATTTAAATTGCTTACCTATTAATTGCCTCTTAGAGGGATCGCCCTTTAACTTTCTTAAATAGGCTCAACACAAACTTATTACTTTGAATGCTCATTCAAAACTGAGCACAAGGGTTCAAAATGCAGCGCAACGCAAGAAACTTTCTCCCGAGAGACTGCATTTCCAAAACAACAACGCAATAAAAGTAACAGCTACGCACAAGAAAATTCTCGATCATACGCACAAACACACATAAACATATACATACATACGCCAAAAACTGTCGTCTCAACGCGCCGCCGACTAACCCCCTGTCTTCTTCTTTTTCGTTTCGAAGAAAGAATGAGAAGCATAAAAGAAATACAAAAAGTTTTTCTTAAATCTATGGTGATTTCCTAATTCTACTTTTCTGTTTTCAAGAAAAATTTTTTTTTAATTCAAAAAAATTCTTAAAATTTAGAAAAATTTACCGTATTTTTTATGGCGACTTTCTAGATTCTAGGAAGGGCTGAAGTACATTTTTTCTTAATTTAATGGCGAAATCGCCATTAATTTAAGAAAACTTTTGGAAAGAAAACTAGGAATAAACACCAATGATTTAAGAAAAAAAATCATGTTTCTACATTTTAGAAAGGTTTTTCATAAAATTCTGTTTTTATGGTCTTTTTTCCTAGATTCAAGAAAACAATTTCTAAAACTCAGAAAATTTCCTAAAATTAAGAAAAAAATTTCATTTTATGGCGATTTTCCAAAATTTAGGAAAAAAAATTTTTTGAGTGACTCCCATATTCTGTCCCTGAGAAATGAATCCCTGGACCTAGGAGTTATGTTTGACAGTAAATTTATGTTTATTGAACATATTAACTTTATTATTCCTAAGGCGTACGCTATGTATTGTTTTGTAAAAAGAAATGCCGCGCAATTTAAAGATCCCTACACGAAGCTAAGCTTATATTCAGCCTTCATTAGGTCAAAACTGGAATATGCCTCGTTCATCTGGAACCCGACGGGTACTATTCACACACTCAGAAAAAAAACCAAGCACATTGTGCTTGTTTCAAGCCCAAATGGTCTTGAAAGGGCGACAGGTACGAAATGGGCTTGTTTTATCATTTTAAGAACGTTTTATTCTTAAACCGACATTCTTTATTTGAGAACATTTTCGGCAAAATCAAGAATGAATTCTACTTGATTTAAGTAGGAAATATTCTTTATTCAAGTATAAGTAC
Source organism: Drosophila takahashii (assembly GCF_030179915.1). NCBI lineage: Eukaryota > Metazoa > Arthropoda > Insecta > Diptera > Drosophilidae > Drosophila > Drosophila takahashii. The sequence goes on along the minus strand of NC_091678.1, from coordinate 28,933,673 downwards.
TACTTTATTTAAGTATGAATTGTACTTGAATTAAGTTTACAAATTCTCAAATCAAGTACATATTGTACTAAAATGAAATATAAATAATTCTTAAATATAGCAATATTTAATATTGAAACAGGTCCAAAATGTTCTTAAACGAACCATGGCCTATGCTTATATCAAGATGATATGCAGCTTACATCAAAAATATATAATTCTTATTTTAAACTGGATTTAGTCTTCAGAAAAGAATTATTCATACTACAGTCAAGAACAGAATGTACTCATTTAATGTTGTAAAATGCATCATCTTTAACATAACTTGGTCTTATAATAAGAACAAATCATGCTTCATTAAAGAATTTAAAATTCCATAATCCAGCCGAAAAAGTTCTTTACATAAGAACTTATAATTCTTCAACTAAGAAGGCATTAGGCTTCCAGAAATAAAAAACTGTTTTTTATTTAATTTTTGTTTGATTTTATTGTTTTAATGTATCGCATCATTGAGTGTGTTGATTCTTATTGTAGTACAATACTGGAAATTTAAGAAAAGGAAATAATACATACATTAGTTTTGTAACTTGCGCTATATGTTATACGTACTTCAGCCTTATGTAAGACTTAGAATTATTTAAAGTATAGACATTAATTGGAAGGGATATAAATTCTTGAATGTTTTTTACATAAACATTTTCAGTGCTATTTCCAACTTGGTATGCACAGAAGTGGTTATCATAACTTAATAAATGAATTTCTTCGCAAACAACAAAAACGTTATTACCAAAATTTAAGAAACTTAAAATTTTAAATAATTTTGTTTGGACTTCTCCAGCCACAAGGAAATATGTTGTCTTATATATTGTACCCTTATACGTAACTTGCTTAAACAGATTACATATTTGAAAAAGAGTATTGTTTTTTTCACAGCTCACAATTCTATCAAAATAGTCAATGTTCTTAAGAGCTACATTTAAGCTATGAGAAAAAGAGAAAATTGGTTCCACAGAAACTTCATGACTTGTCAAAAACTTAGCAAATTTTAAAGCCGCCTTTTTAGCAATAGAACATGGCGGATTGATTCTGGAATGAATGTTATGAGTATATAATTTGGATTCTCTTAATTTAGACTCGAAGCGCATATTTTAGTGGGCCTCTTTTTTGTATTGCCGATGCGTAGTGCACCATGAAATGATGTTTGGGCTTTAAAGCTCCATACAATTGAGTGTACAAAACATGATGTGATTTTACGAACTCCTTTACTTTTGACAAATCTTCAGGTACTAGCTCTGGCTTAAATAGTAAGTCAACAATTTTTAATAAAATTAATATAAGTTGCCAGTCAACATTATCAGTTGGAACAAGGTCGCCAACCATTAAGGGCAAAAAATGAAGAAAGCTTTTCATTTCACTCGCAGACATGTTCAGATTACAATTTTTTAAGCGGGGTAATTCTAAGGAGTTTGACTGATTTCCTGCTTCGATTTCACCGTAAGGAAATAATTGTTTTCTATGATTAAGAGTACTTAATGTTAGAACTTTTGATTTAATTAATTTCATTATAACTTTGCACACATCATATTTTGCCACTCCTTCAAATATGTCGTGCATAATATCAAAACTAAATCTTTCAGTTACATGAAAATTGTCTAAATCATTAAATATACACTTAGAACTGACTCCTGTTAGTTTAACATTATTTTCGAGCAAATCTGAATTATAATTACTTTTGTTTCTTAATGAATCTTTCTTTTCATGCGAGTCGAATTGAGTTTCCTGCTTCGATCGTTTGCAAACACGACAAAATCGAGTCGAGTTAAACGAACGAACAAATCCGTTCACAGAATTGACTGCTAAGTTATCCCCTATAACTACACCTAGTGAAAAATAAACTTTAACTGTTTTAGATCCTGTCTTAACCAAAATGCCTTGTTCTAGTTCCTTCAGCTTTTGAACTAATGGATAAGTAGACCTTTCTATTCCGTATTCTTTTATATCAGCTGTTAAAATAAACGCAGCTGGAAATATGTACTGTAACTTTGATAAAAGGTATCTAGGCATTGTTGGAAAGCTAATATAAGCTCCACAAATGGATATTTTATGGCTTCCCAGCGGATTGTCTATTTCAAAGTCATCAAAATACAATACGTACGGAATCATAAAATCTGTGTCGCTGAAGTTACTTTTCTGTTGTTGGTATATTTCACCACTTGCAAAATTGGAAAAAGTGTTTTTCATAAAACTGTTTTGGGCATTAATTAATGTTAGTTCTAACAACTTAGGAATTTTAAAAATTTCATGAAACATAAAAATAAGAGGCATTAAATAAAGCTTATGAGATTGAGCGTCCATCCTAGGGTTCCCTTGCGAAATTTTTTTTTGAATTTTTTTATCAATAGACACTGCCTGTGGTTCTCTGTATAGATTCATTTTTGTTAATATTTTCAATAAACGATATTCACTTTTAATGTCTTCAAAAGGGTTCTTACAAAAGTTCAAAATCATTTCAGGTTCTTGTGGAATACCTGTAGCATTGTGGGAAAACTGATCTTCAACAGCTGTGGCTATCGAAGACAAAAGGACTGTAGTAATTTCTTGATATTCTAGTACTTGTTTTCGCGGTAAATAGTTTTGGCCATATAAACTCAATGAAAACATAACCACCTGTTTTCTGAGATCAATTTTGTGTACATATTGAAGCTCAAGACAATTCTCAAAAAAAGGCAAAACGGAAAATATTTCAACTCGTGACTCTTCTAAACTAGGCTCAAGACCATTCTCAAAAAAGGGCAAAACAGAAAAAATGTTAACTTGTGACTCCTCCAAAGTTGGCTGATTAGATAATTCGAAATCGGCTTCAGTTTTATGTGCCCATTGTAAGTGTCTTTTGAAAGATTTAAAATTATTAAAGCTCAAAGAACAAGTATTTTGCATACATTCTATTTTAAGATTCTTGGATTTTAGGAAATGATCAATTTTAAAATGAGATATAAGAATATCCTCATTCGCAAAGCGTTTGTGGCATCGGAAACATTGAAACTTCATCTTGACTTGCTTATAAGAATTGTGAAATGTGACTTAAAATTATTTATTTAAATAGTCCATTAAAGCCGTAATATTTGCAGACTTTTTATCAAATTTAGTATCAATTTCAAAAAAAAAAAAACATAAAAAGTGCGCACTTTTCGCGTTATGGGTCTATGTACATATTTAATTCTTAGTATTGCTTGGATGTGTTTGTTCTGTAGTAGTTTTCAAGGAAAAAAAACACGTGCTGTGCTTTTCGCAGGAATTCTAAGTGCACAATTATTACTTCACTTCAATTTAAAATTATTACACATTTATATCGCATTATTATAACTTACTTTCGAGGTACTGCCGAACATCTTCCAGTTCATATTCTTTTAAAAACTCTTCGAGCTTCGCGTCACTTTTTGCACCCATTTTCACATAACTTTGACACTACGCAATCAGTTTAAAAGTGAATGGCTCCTTTCTAGAGCTGGGGCTACCATTCAATTGTATCGATATATCAAATATCTGCCATCTCGTGTTGATATCGAGATTTTTGTTCGATAGTAAATTTTACCTCTTATATGTATGTATTAAGTTAAACGTTTTGAGAATTAAAATTTTATTTATATATAATTATATTAATAATAATATTGCGCTTTTTCTATAAATGTTTGTGAATTTAAACTCTATTTCTGGATTTGAGTTGTACAATAAATCAGCTAGAAAAGTGGTGAAAAACCGTAACAACAATAGGTGATTTATTAAATAGGTTATTGTTAAGAGAGTTCTCTATACTTTCTTTTATGTTTTATTTCAAATGTATACTTTTAATTTTAGTCAAACTTCCAACTATCGATATTTTTTATCCCATCGCTCACATTATAGAAAAACATTCAATTTTTTTACAACTGAATTGCACAGTTGTCGATGTGTATAAGCGGTCAGGCGTAGATTGGACTGTATGGAAAATCCAGCCGTATTTCCGTATTACGTTTCAGAGTACATATCTATATAAAGACAATTATTATTTGTATATTTCTTTCTCCGATCTAAGCACAAAATGTGTTTGTTTTGAGGTTCTGTTTTATTAAATTTTTTATATTTGCGATCGAAATGGGAAATATGTTTTTTATATTTTGGTCTTCTTTAGTGAAGAGCTAATTTGTTCTTTTTTTGCAAACATAATAAGTGCGTTATGTTATTGACTTAAGCACAAACTGTACTTAATTATTTTTTAATTTTTTTACTACTAATGAGAATAATTCATTCCTATTTTAAGAATACTAAAGCCAGATTTTTATGAAAATAAATACTTTTAAAAATCATTTTAAGAATGGTCGTCCTTACCAAGAAACATTTGTTTCAGAATATATTTTAGGAGAAATTGTACTTGATTTGTGGTGCTAATGTTTTTGAATCAAGAACATTTTCGGATAGTTTGGGTTTTAAGAATGGTTTATTCTTTATTCAAGAACGCTCAGCATATTCATCAGCAAACATAAGAAGTGCGTTATATTATTGATTTAAGCACAAACTGTACTTGTTGATATACTGTTTACTTTGAATTTTGGTAGTACTAATGAGAAAAATTCATTCCTATTTAAAGAATACTTAAGCCTTATATTCTGAAAATAAGTACTTTATGTGATCACATTAAGAATGTTCGTGCGCTCCAAGAAACATTTTTGTTTCAGAATATAGTATACTTAGGTTAAGCAGGAATCGTACTTGTTTGGTCCTGTTAATCGAATAATGTTCTTGAAACAAGCCCTTTTTCGGATAATTTGGGTTTTAAGAATGATTTATTCTTAATTCAAGAACGTCCAACATTCTCATTCTTAAAACAAGCCCAAAAAATACTATCCGAAATCAAGTATAAATCGCGCTCAAATTTAGGATGCGTTTTTTTCTGAGTGCATAAACCGGCTTGAGCGTGTACAGAAACAGTTTCTACGTTATGCCCTTCTGTCCTTAAATTTCAATGACCCGGTCCCGTCTTATTCTGCCAAATGTCGGCTTGTTCACCTTTCTTCCCTAGAAGATCGGAGAACTACCAGTTCATTAGTTTTCATATTTGACTTGCTGACCTCTGAAACCGACTGCCCTGCACTGCTGGGCAGCATAGGGTTATCGGTGCCTGGTAGATCTTTAAGAACGTTTAAACCATTTTTTGTACCGGCTCACAGTGGGGCGAAAAAGCCAAAAGTCTGCCTTAAATCAGCGGAGCCCTATAGCGAATATCTTTTGATGTGGCATTCTTAAAGGCAATTAAATATGTAAAAAAAACATCATAAGGTAAATTTTTTTAGTGAAATTTTTTTGTTGTAGAAAATTTTTAAGAAAAAAAAAATTGTTTTTTTAAGAAAAAAAATATAAATAAATTATTTATAGGGTTCTAAGTTTCCCAACATTGTTTTTTATTTTAACTTGATTTTTGAAAAAAAAAATTATTCAAATCGGTCAACTATAACATATAGCTGCCATATAAACGCTTATTACAAAGGGGAATGTCTCGGTTATATTTCAATATTGGTTCATATAAATTGGGATTAAGGCATTATTTATCATTTTAGCTCTATGCTTACCTTTTTTTTTTAATGGTCAATGATATCTTATAGATGTCATAGAATAAATCAAGGAAATATAGCATATTTTCAAAAAAAGCTGGTAGAAACCGGTATTTATTTCATATCTGTATTTTTAGTAAAATAACATAATTAAAATTTAAAACCCAAATTTGTTTATTATTTTATAATTATCTTCATCAATACCTTCACATAAGTAAAATATCTTCATGATGTTAGGGCGCGCGGATAACCAGGGCTGACGATATTTCAAATTAAGAACATTTCTTGCTAACTTAAACTGCGGTTTTCTCAGAAGAGGCACAAAAGGGCAGGCTAATTTTTTCAGAAAATGTAGTTAAATATCTAAACTTTTTTTAAAAAAAATAATTAAACGGGGATCTAGGGTGTAACACTACTTTACGTCCAAAAATATCAAAAAAATCCCAATTTTTTTGGACCCCTTTTAAAAGATTAAAAAAAATAGTAATTATGTATCTAAAATTTTTATTGTTTTTTTAATATTTTAAGAATTGGTTGCTCTTAAAATTTCAATCGTTACATATACAACTTTGGCCCTTGGGCGCTTTCAGAAAAATTTCAAAGATGTGTAAAAATACCTTTTTTTCTTATTGGCTAAAATTATGTTTCGAAAAATCCACTTTATAAATCTGTAGTGGGAGAACCATTCATCACAGATCACTCTTTCCTTTTGATTTGTATAGAGAATTCAATTGTTTTTAAAGTTGCATTGCAACATTTTGGAAAATCTTAAAAAAAAAAAACCATTTTGGCAGGCTTTTTGTTCTAGGCGCCCCACAGTGCGGCTTACAGAGCCAATTATGCCCACAATGAGCCGTCGTGTAGAGCCCTGCATTTTTATAATAAGTTGCCATCTCACATGCGGTTGGACCCATGCTCCCCCAGAGATTTAATCAAGAAAAACTTATATAATTATTTTGCCTCACTTAGTATTTAATTTAGTATTAGTTAGTAGCCAGTTAAGGTTTTTTTACTGTTGGCGAATAAAGAAATAAATAAAACAATTTCTGAATGACAAAAAGTAAAAATTAATTTTTAATCTATTAAAAAATTACAATTATTTATTTAAGCCTCCATACATACATATATGTACATTGTACATATTTATTTTGGTTGAAATACGTCTGCCGCCCACGAAACAAAGTACCATCGTTGAAGCAAGACAAATAACGGAGTCATGCGTGAACATTAATTCGATTTGCGCAGATGTTCAGCCAGCAGGAATACGAAGAACCACAAGAACAATGGAGGGTGCAGTTGTCGGCATTAATTCCGCATATTACTCGATGAACTGTTGACAACGGTAGATACGCACCTTGTCCTCCCTAGCCTGTTATGTACGTCTCTCAGATTGCACTAGTTGCGAAGAATAAGGATAAGTAGAGTGTCCTGGCCACTGGGTGTCCCCTCCCCCTAGTAACTGCTTTATCTGTACTTGATCCCTTACCCGGACCACTCTGCACCAGTGCGCTGACCTGGAGTTTTATTTTCCCTGTTTGGTGGTTGGTGTGCGTCCTTTGATCTGGTCACTGGTCCTGGATGAGGTTTTGTTTCTGTGTTGGCCGCGGGTAATGCAATTAATGTGATTTTTGGTTGCAAATTAAATGTATTTATCAGCGTTTATCAATTAATTTTCATTTTCATTTACGGTTGACCGTTACTCCTTTCCTCCCTCCCTGCTCATGTCTATGTATCAGCGGGAGTTTGACAAAAAATCATTAAACATGACACTTTGAGGGCGTATCCTATATGACCTGCCATCGAATTTAATTAAATGTTGTGCTGGGATTTATGCTTGAATGGACATCATCTTCAGGTCTGAATTAATATTCAGTAGGCTTAATATTAATATGCCAATAACTAAACAATCAATCTAGTCAGAATTAAATACGGACACTGACTCCTCCTCTTAGGTAGCTTGCTTTTAGGTAAACCCTGCTAATTTATATGTTAGGCCACGCCCCTTGGATTGTTCGAAATCTCATCCCCTGTGCCAATAATGTATCGTAATTTATTTTCAACATGCTGACAGCCAATGCCGCATTTTGGAGCCGTAAATTTTGTAGCTAGCGTGTCATAGAGCTACACTCAAAAAAAAAAATCGCCCTGAATTTTCGCAAATCGCCATACTTTTTAAGCCAAAGGCTTAAAGGCTTATTTAGAAAAAAAAATTTGTAAAAAAACAGAAAAAACAAGAAGGGAAGCTACCTTCGGCCAACCGAAGCTTATATACCCTTGTAGATTAAAAAATTCTTACTCGGTGCAGTTCCAGGGATTCCAGATTCAGCGTTTCTATTTATTTAAATTTTGTTTTTAAGCAGTCAAGAATCAAAACGCCTACTTCCTGCAAAGTTACAATAAATTTTCTTATATTTGTTTGAATATTCCTATGGGAGCCTTAAGATATAGTGGTCCGATCCGGCTCGCTCCGACATACATATGTACTACCTGCAATAGAAAGAAGACTTTCGGGAAAGTTTCATCGCGATAGCTTTAAAACTGAGAGACTAGTTCGCATGGAAACGGACAGACGGACATGGCTAGATAGATTCGGCTATTGGTACTGATCAAGAATATATATACTTTATGTGGTCGGAAACGTCTCCTTCACTGCGTTGCAAACATCTGACTGAAATTATAATACCCTCTACAAGGGTATAAAAATTCGTAAATGCAGGCAAAGTATTTCAAAAGTTGAATAAGAAGAAAATAAGAATCGGGGAATGCCGGTTACTCCCTCTGACGGTGTTTGTTGTTGGTTTACACACGGATGACGTCACGATGTTCGTACGCTCAGAAAAAAAATCGCCCTGAATTTTAGAAAATCGCCATACTTTTTAAGCCAAAGGCAGCTCGCCTTGTCTTTTAGAAAAATTTTTTCTAAAAATCAGAAAAAAAATTTCTTAAATTTAGGGTTAGTTTTTGCAAAATTGAATAAGAAGAAGAAAAAAACAAGAGAGAACGCTATAGTCGAGTGCCTCGACTATTAGATACCCGTTACTCAGCTAAACAACTTAATAAAAATATGCCTTCTTATATGCTTTTCGCCGCTCGATTTTTACCCAGGGATCTTTTTCTAGAAGAGGCTTTCTAGAACTTTCAATTCTGCCTAGCACATCTTCCATCTCTCTCTAGCGCAGGTGAATACACTTGTGAAAAACGTATACAAGCAAAATGAGACAAAATGCGCGCCCCATTTCAAATAATTTAAAATTTGCATGAACATAATGTGAATTAGAGTGACCACAGAAAAAAAGGCAGATTTTTTCCAATGCCATTTCCTAGATGGCGCTAGTGTATATTGTATTGCGCCATCTACCGCCAGATATTGGTACTACTGGTCATGAAAGGCGGAAATGTAGGCGCTGGCCAGGTTTAAACGTTTATTGGGTTTGTGGGCGTTCTAGTGGGCGTGGCAATGTTTTACTTGGCCAATCGATAGGTATTGACGAAGCGAATACATATCAGTTACTATTTTCATAATAGTTTCCGAGATCTCAGTGTTCATACGGACGGACGGACAGACAGACAGACAGACAGACAGACAGGCAGACAGACAGACAGACAGACAGACAGACAGACAGACAGACAGACAGACAGACAGACAGACAGACAGACAGACAGACAGACAGACAGACAGACAGACAGACAGACAGACAGACAGACAGACAGACAGACAGACAGACAGACAGACAGACAGACAGACAGACAGACAGACAGACAGACAGACAGACAGACAGACAGACAGACAGACAGACAGACAGACAGACAGACAGACAGACAGACAGACAGACAGACAGACAGACAGACAGACAGACAGACAGACAGACAGACAGACAGACAGACAGACAGACAGACAGACAGACAGACAGACAGACAGACATTGCCTCTAAGAGGCAATTAATAGATAAGCAATTTAAATAAATTTAAATATAAATATACCATCCTTCTCTAATATTAATTTTTATTTTCGATTGCAGGAATAATTTCAAGTAAGTAAATTTTAATAATAGGTAATATATTAAATACCTACTTAATATTAATATTAATAATTGTTATCTTTTTTGCTTTCTTTCTCTTTTTTGTTTAGGAAATATTTATAATGTTTTTTTATCTTTTTTTCTTTTCTTTTCTCTTTTTTCTTTAGGAAATATTTATTATCTTATTTTTATCTTTTTTGTTTTGTTTTCCCTTTTTGGTTTAGGAAATATTAATAATTTTCTTTTCATCTTTTTTATTTTCTTTTCTCTTTCTTGTTTAGGAAATAAAATAGTAAAATAAATATGTATACATTTTAATAAAATAAAGAAAATTTTCTGAAAATAAAACAAGTCCTTTCTTATTTTAGACAGTACCTCAGTTTGCAGTCAAACACTAAATTAAGAAAAAATAAAAAGACCCAATAAATTTTCGCCTCGACGTGGGATTGAACACACGCTTCCGAATATAAGCGCACAAAACAAATAATCCGCTGGCTTTAGACCCCTAGGCTACCGATTGGGCTAATTTCCTAAAATGTAAAGCGATTTCTTCTTAGTTCCAAAGAAAAATTTCTGAACACAGAAAGTTTTTCTAAACGTAGATGACGAAAGGAGTTAATCTAATCAGGGAAAGTTTTCCTTGATTTTTAGAAAAATATTTCTGAAAATAAGAACTTTTTTGGGAATTTCAAGGCGATTATCAAAGGATGGCGATTTTCTAAAATTTGGGGAGATTTTTTTTCTGAGTGCAATGTTGCTCAAACTTGTTTTCTATTTATAAATTATATGGTCAGGTTATAGGATAACCAGGAGATAAGGTGTCAGCTTCTATTTTAATAATCACTGGGATGAAACTTGCCCAAAAGTCTTCTTTCTATTGCAGGTAGTATATAAGTCCGAACCGAACGGATCGGACAACTATATTTGATAGCTCCCACAGGAATGATCGGAAAAAAAAGTTATGGCGCTCATACCTTTAAAGATTTCCGAGAAGTATAAATGCAATTTTGTTGTGCATATTTATACCTATCAAAGTGTAAAAGACATTTTTCAAATCAGATCATTAATTAAAAAGTTATGGGCAATCAAAAAAAGGTTATATATCCATCTCCCTCGCACTCCCTTTAGCCGAGTGACGGGTATAAGATAGTCGGGACAGCGTTCTCTCTTGCTTTTAATATTACCTTCAACTCTTGGGAATATTATTTTTTATATATTTCTGAATTTCGAATTAAATACACAGGTATACCTGTAGAACCTCTAGAACTAAGAAATTAAAAACGCGTTTACTAAACATACATAGAGAAACATACATGTTTACTCGCATTCTATAGGATGCCTTGACTTATTTAAGATTTGACAGCATTTAGGAGTAGATAATAAAATCAAAAAATTCGTTTAATAAATCCAATAAAATGTCCTCATGAAAACGCTTTACCGAAATTAAAGCAATGAACAATAGATTCCAGGAATAGTTAAAATTAGTTCCATTTAAGATTTAATTCTCAGATTTCTTTTTTCATCAGAGAAAACTTGAAAATTTTGGGACTTTCAACTTTGACGTCGAATTCCAAAGAGATGGGCAATGGTTGACAATGGGGTCTATTTTTTAGGAATGCCGAGATGTATTGAGAGTAGATTTCAGCGTAAATAATAAAGGTTAGTCCAATTATATAGACCACATAGTTTAAAATGTCGGCAAACATTGGTTTTTTGTATTCTTAGTTATACCGCAGAACCTGTAGGTGATGGGACATAAGTTTGTATGGGACTTTTAGTCAGGAGCACCCAATTATTACACAGGTCAACAAAATGGACTTTATTAAAAGGTGCAGGCTTATTGGCATTAAAACATGTTAATATAGACGTATATAAGCATATCTGCATACTTAGTTTTCGCGTTTAACGGGTGGTATTTAGGCAATCGCGGTTTGAAAAAAATAGCAACATTTAATTTTTTGATTTAAGATATCTTCGAGGGTCTGTGCTCAGTTGTAATAATACCTATGCCAAAAAATTGCTTAGATGCCCTTCTACATTATTGCACTTAAGGTTCCATCATAATTTGAGTCAATCACAGCCTATGAGCCATTGGAGTAATTTGTTCACCTCTATTCCCAACCAACTTAATGCGGTGAACACGCTTAAAAAAATACAAGGAAAAATATATGCCCTAAAATATTTTACAGGCATCTAGAGGCGTCTTTCACCGAATTTTTAAGACAAATAAGACCATTGTACGTCGAAGGATGGATTTTATAGAATTTTTTCCGTAAGAACTTAAAAAGTAACAACTATTTTTAAATCCCATTTTACATAAATATCTGACACATTCGTAAAAATGTGCCTTTCAATTTGGTTAGCAGTAGGCGCCGAACATAGAAAAATTATATTTTTAAGGGGTTAATATGCCTTAAAAAAAATCCCCACCACAATTTTAAGGCGACGCCACTGTTATCTTTAAAAAGCCTACTGTGTAAAATCACGACAAACTCGTTACGTAAGAGTGACTCTAAAATACTTGTTACTTTTCCCATTCTTACGAAAAAAATTCTATAAATTCCATTTTTCGAAGTACAATAGTGGGATTTATCTCAAAAATTCGGGAAAAGACGCCTCTAGATGCATGTAAAATATTTTAGGGCACATATTTTTCCTTGTATTTTTTTAAGCCTGTTCACCGCATCAAGTTGGTTGTAAATAGAGGTGAACAAATTACTTCAATGGCTCATAGGCTTTTATTAACTCAAATAATGATGGAACCTTAAATGCAATTATGTAGAAGGGCATCTAAGCAATTTTTTGGCATAGGTTTTATTACAACTGAGCACAGACCCTCGAAGATATCTTAAATGAAAATATAAAATGTTGCTACTTTTTTCAAACCGCGATTGCACAAATACCACCCGTTAAACTCGAAAACTAAGTATGCAGATATGCTTATATCCGTCTATATTAACACAATTTAATGCCCATAGGGCTGCACCAAAAACACTGTTGGCCTGTGTTATGGAAAATGAAATGATTCGTGGAAATTTCACAAATTTCAGGCAGACAGACAGACAGACAGACAGACAGACAGACATTGCCTCTAAGAGGCAATTAATAGGTAAGCAATTTAAATAAATTTAAATATAAATATACCATCCTTCTCTAATATTAATTTTTATTTTCGATTGCAGGAATAATTTCAAGTAAGTAAATTTTAATAATAGGTAATATATTAAATACCTACTTAATATTAATATTAATAATTGTTATCTTTTTTGCTTTCTTTCTCTTTTTTGTTTAGGAAATATTTATAATGTTTTTTTATCTTTTTTTCTTTTCTTTTCTCTTTTTTCTTTAGGAAATATTTATTATCTTATTTTTATCTTTTTTGTTTTGTTTTCCCTTTTTGGTTTAGGAAATATTAATAATTTTCTTTTCATCTTTTTTATTTTCTTTTCTCTTTCTTGTTTAGGAAATAAAATAGTAAAATAAATATGTATACATTTTATTAAAATAAAGAAAATTTTCTGAAAATAAAACAAGTCCTTTCTTATTTTAGACAGTACCTCAGTTTGCAGTCAAACACTAAATTAAGAAAAAATAAAAAGACCCAATAAATTTTCGCCTCGACGTGGGATTGAACACACGCTTCCGAATATAAGCGCACAAAACAAATAATCCGCTGGCTTTAGACCCCTAGGCTACCGATTGGGCTAATTTCCTAAAATGTAAAGCGATTTCTTCTTAGTTCCAAAGAAAAATTTCTGAACACAGAAAGTTTTTCTAAACGTAGATGACGAAAGGAGTTAATCTAATCAGGGAAAGTTTTCCTTGATTTTTAGAAAAATATTTCTGAAAATAAGAACTTTTTTGGGAATTTCAAGGCGATTATCAAAGGATGGCGATTTTCTAAAATTTGGGGAGATTTTTTTTCTGAGTGCAATGTTGCTCAAACTTGTTTTCTATTTATAAATTATATGGTCAGGTTATAGGATAACCAGGAGATAAGGTGTCAGCTTCTATTTTAATAATCACTGGGATGAAACTTGCCCAAAAGTCTTCTTTCTATTGCAGGTAGTATATAAGTCCGAACCGAACGGATCGGACAACTATATTTGATAGCTCCCACAGGAATGATCGGAAAAAAAAGTTATGGCGCTCATACCTTTAAAGATTTCCGAGAAGTATAAATGCAATTTTGTTGTGCATATTTATACCTATCAAAGTGTAAAAGACATTTTTCAAATCAGATCATTAATTAAAAAGTTATGGGCAATCAAAAAAAGGTTATATATCCATCTCCCTCGCACTCCCTTTAGCCGAGTGACGGGTATAAGATAGTCGGGACAGCGTTCTCTCTTGCTTTTAATATTACCTTCAACTCTTGGGAATATTATTTTTTATATATTTCTGAATTTCGAATTAAATACACAGGTATACCTGTAGAACCTCTAGAACTAAGAAATTAAAAACGCGTTTACTAAACATACATAGAGAAACATACATGTTTACTCGCATTCTATAGGATGCCTTGACTTATTTAAGATTTGACAGCATTTAGGAGTAGATAATAAAATCAAAAAATTCGTTTAATAAATCCAATAAAATGTCCTCATGAAAACGCTTTACCGAAATTAAAGCAATGAACAATAGATTCCAGGAATAGTTAAAATTAGTTCCATTTAAGATTTAATTCTCAGATTTCTTTTTTCATCAGAGAAAACTTGAAAATTTTGGGACTTTCAACTTTGACGTCGAATTCCAAAGAGATGGGCAATGGTTGACAATGGGGTCTATTTTTTAGGAATGCCGAGATGTATTGAGAGTAGATTTCAGCGTAAATAATAAAGGTTAGTCCAATTATATAGACCACATAGTTTAAAATGTCGGCAAACATTGGTTTTTTGTATTCTTAGTTATACCGCAGAACCTGTAGGTGATGGGACATAAGTTTGTATGGGACTTTTAGTCAGGAGCACCCAATTATTATGGAAAATGAAATGATTCGTGGAAATTTCACAAAGTTCAGTTTTGTGTTCCTGTGATATTAAAAAAATTGGATCACTATATCATATAGCTGCCATAAGGACTGTCGGAAAATTAATGGAAAAGTAATAGGAAATACATTTCAGCTTCTTTGGTTTTTATTGTATTATCTTCTACTCGTCATATCCTAGACTCATTTTAAATAGTTCCGAATTTCAATTTTAATTTTATCAAAATCGGACGACTATATTATATACCTGCCATAGAAACGATCGAAATATTAATGGGAAATTAAATGGAAACAAATTATAGCTCCGTTGGTTTTGATTGTATTCTCTTCTACTGTAGGATATGATTTTTTTTTAATATTTCCGAATTTTGAATTAAATTTAACAATAATCGGACGACTATATTATAAAGCTTCCATTGGGAAGGATAAAAAAATAATGTCAAAATAATGCGAAATTAAAGATTTTTGCGATTTGTAAATTAATAGGAATGATCTGAAAGGGTATATAAGCTTCGGCTGGCCGAAGCTAATTTCCTTGCTTGTTTTAGTTAGTTGTACGTTGAAGTAAAATTTTGGTATTTATCTTAACAATTCGATGAAAGACGCTTTTAGATGCATGTTCAATATTCAATATTTTATGGCACCGATTTTTCCTTATATTTTTTCAAGCGTGTTCACCTCATCAAATTGGTTGTGAATAGACGTGAACAAATTACTTAAATGGCCCATAAGCTTTGATTGACTCAAGTTATGATGGAACTTTAAATGCAATTCGGTAGAAGAGCATCTTAGCAATTTCTTGGCATTAGTTTTAATACAATTGAGTACAGACCCTCGAAGATGTCTTTAATCAAAACCTTAAATGTTGCTATTTTTTAAAACCCCCGATTGCACAACTACCACCCGTTGAACTCGAATACAGATATGCTTATCTATCACTATGGACGGCAGTCCATGTAGTGACGAAGCGCACCAGGAGAGTGGGCGAAGGCGACTACTATATATACACGAAGAAATGAAAATCTACTGTGATGGTCCGATCATAATGAATGATACACCTATCGAAAGGTATTGCGAAAACTAACAGGATTGCATACCAAGACTCTAAGAAAATTAATTGGCTTGGGAGAGAGAGCGGTGAAAGTGAAAAAGTGAAAATTTCGAAATTTGGAGCTGTTGGGGCCGGTGGGGATAAATGCCCCCTCGAAATGTTTTAGTTGTATTCCTTTTGAAAATACCCGTCGAATGAGGGGTCATTTGTCAAAATCCGACGCTCCGTTCAAAAGTTATAGCCAAAATAAGATTTCCTTCGTCTTCCCAAATTGAAAATTTAATTCTGTTTGTCAGTTTGTCAGTTTGTCCAAAACATGTTTTTTAAGTTTTGAAAATTTAATATGACGTTCATCACATCGATATGAAAAACTTTTGTTCTACCACTTTTGGAAAAACTCGCTAGTTTAGCGGGAAAACAGCTATAAATAGCTAAAATTCGGAAATCCGTAACTTATATACTACTAAAGCTACAGGCTTGTGCTGCATCTCGTATGAAAGGTATTTTTAAATGCTATAAACGCCTTCTATATGCAATTTGTGTAAATGTAATAATTAAAAAGATATGAACAAAAGACAATTTTTTAAAACTTTTTTTTTAGCTTTTTTTTAT
The DNA here is from genome assembly GCF_030179915.1 of Drosophila takahashii. Classification (NCBI taxonomy): domain Eukaryota; kingdom Metazoa; phylum Arthropoda; class Insecta; order Diptera; family Drosophilidae; genus Drosophila; species Drosophila takahashii. The sequence continues at coordinate 28,917,440 of NC_091678.1, read as the reverse complement.
TTTTCTCAAAAACGGCTCTAACGATTTTCTTTAAAACCTTAAACTGTATAGCCCTTGAGATTCCTTAAGTTTTGGTATATAACACATTACTGTAAAAAGTCACGTTTAAAAGTTATTTTTATACGAAAATAGCCACTTTTGCCAGCTCGAACAATTAACGCTCCCTGAGTATTGAATTTTGTGGGAGGGTATCCGAACTGTATTTTAGGGTCATGGAATCAGTAAATTTGCACTTAAGAGTTCCATATAGGAATCTTTTGTTCTAAGACTTTTGGAAAAAGCCGCTACTTTAGCGGGAAAAAGCTAAAAATAGCTAAATTTCGTTAGTTTGCAAGTTCTACACTACTAAAGGTACAGACATGTGCTATACCTCGTTTAAAAGGTATTTTGAAATACTTCAATGGCCTTTTTAACTTAATTTGTTAAAATACAATAGTTTAAAAATTATGATTGACCAATTTAAACTTAAATGTATATATTAGCTCCTATGAGAGCAAATGTAAACAAACAAAAACTTCTGATATCAAATAAAAACACCTCTTAACGAGGTAAAAAACTAGTGACGACCGCACCTTCAACATACAAAAGTTCTGATATCAACATTTGTGACGAAAAATTATTACACTCGTCATTAAATAGACTTTCTAATATTTTTTCATTCGGCACGCTGCAATAGAAAATGCCTGTGAAGGGAAAAAGGCTGGAATAGTCTGCTAGGGCGGGCCGAATGAGAAAATATTAGAAAGTCTATTTAATGACGAGTGTAATAATTTTTCGTCACAAATGTTGATATCAGAACTTTTGTATGTTGAAGGTGCGGTCGTCACTAGTTTTTTACCTCGTTAAGAGGTGTTTTTATTTGATACTAAAATACTTCAATGTACGTAGGCCTGCATTAGAAGCACTGTCGAGCAGTGTTATCTTCACATTTCTCCTTCCCAAAGACGAGCAGAATAATATGACAAGGTAAAAGCATTATCCAAGCAAACAATAAAAAAATCAATTTGTTTAAAAACAAATGTCGACATTTTAAGCATTTTTTGTTGGTTTGAGAATTTCTAGACATTTGGAGGGGAAACTCCCATATATTGCAGTGAACCGTGCTCCTTTTCCTTATAATAAAAGTTCATGTCGCCCCCACATTCTCAAGTGCATTTAGGGCGACTGCGACTTTTCTCTGCCTTGGGCGGCATATCCCCCGTCTCCAGCATATTTATCTCTCTCTTTCACTCGCATGATTTTTCATGCCTCGGATTTCTTTGTTTGGCATATTTTCCATGTCGACCAATTAAAATGAATGCGTTCATTGATCCGCCAGGCAATCCCCAGTCATCTATACGTATTGTTTTAAGGGGGAAATGGTGACTTCGGTTTCTGTTGCTTATCGAGCGCTATAAATCTTGAAACGCTGTCATGTTCTGTCTAATTAGCAATATGTCAATAAACTTAAATTAATGTTGTTCAACTTTTTACCGCTAGCTTTGTTAGTAGAACCGCTTGGCAGAATAAAACAAATCTTTACTTAAATCAAAAAAGTATTTTTTTGAAATTAAGCAGGTTTTTTCTTAAGGCTTAGTACTCAACCCAACAAAAAGTCGTCCAAAACAAATAACTTCATATGAAAAACAAGAAAGGAAGCTAGGAAGTAATGCTCACTCGGTGCAATTACAGGGATTCCAGATTCAGCGTTTCTATTTCAATTTTGTTTTTAAGTAGTCAAGAATCAAAACGCCTACTTCCTACACACAAAAAAAAACTTGGTAAAATCAACTGTAATAATTGTCAAACAGGCCCCAACCAGCAAAATTGTCAATTCTATTAAGTAAATAGTCATTCTACAACAACAAAATACACACAATTAGCAAAGACACAAACCCAAAGCAAAAACAAAATACACGTAACTATTTTAATAGTTACGTAACTATCTTTTTTGGTCAATTTTACCAAGCAAATTTTTTTGTGTGTACAAAGTTACAATGAATTTTCTTATATTTGTTTGAATATTCTTATGGAAGCCTTAAGATATAGTGGTCCGATCAGGCTCGCTCCGACATACATATGTACTACCTGCAATAGAAAAAAGACTTTCGGGAAAGTTTCATCGCGATAGCTTTAAAACTGAGAGACTAGTTCGCATAGAAACGGACAGACGGAGAGACAGACGAGTCGATCTAGCCATGGCCGTCTGTCTGTCCGTTTCTACGAAAACTAGTCCCTCAGTTTTGAAGCTATCGGGTGGGTTGAACCTTTCCCAAAAGTCTTCTTTCTATTAAATAGAAAATGCCTGTGAAGGGAAAAAGGCTGGAATAGTCTGCTAGGGCGGGCCGAATGAGAAAATATTAGAAAGTCTATTTAATGACGAGTGTAATAATTTTTCGTCACAAATGTTGATATCAGAACTTTTGTATGTTGAAGGTGCGGTCGTCACTAGTTTTTTACCTCGTTAAGAGGTGTTTTTATTTGATACTAAAATACTTCAATGTACGTAGGCCTGCATTAGAAGCACTGTCGAGCAGTGTTATCTTCACATTTCTCCTTCCCAAAGACGAGCAGAATAATATGACAAGGTAAAAGCATTATCCAAGCAAACAATAAAAAAATCAATTTGTTTAAAAACAAATGTCGACATTTTAAGCATTTTTTGTTGGTTTGAGAATTTCTAGACATTTGGAGGGGAAACTCCCATATATTGCAGTGAACCGTGCTCCTTTTCCTTATAATAAAAGTTCATGTCGCCCCCACATTCTCAAGTGCATTTAGGGCGACTGCGACTTTTCTCTGCCTTGGGCGGCATATCCCCCGTCTTCAGCATATTTATCTCTCTCTTTCACTCGCATGATTTTTCATGCCTCGGATTTCTTTGTTTGGCATATTTTCCATGTCGACCAATTAAAATGAATGCCTTCATTGATCCGCCAGGCAATCCCCAGTCATCTATACGTATTGTTTTAAGGGGGAAATGGTGACTTCGGTTTCTGTTGCTTATCGAGCGCTATAAATCTTGAAACGCTGTCATGTTCTGTCTAATTAGCAATATGTCAATAAACTTAAATTAATGTTGTTCAACTTTTTACCGCTAGCTTTGTTAGTAGAACCGCTTGGCAGAATAAAACAAATCTTTACTTAAATCAAAAAAGTATTTTTTTGAAATTAAGCAGGTTTTTTCTTAAGGCTTAGTACTCAACCCAACAAAAAGTCGTCCAAAACAAATAACTTCATATGAAAAACAAGAAAGGAAGCTAGGAAGTAATGCTCACTCGGTGCAATTACAGGGATTCCAGATTCAGCGTTTCTATATCAATTTTGTTTTTAAGTAGTCAAGAATCAAAACGCCTACTTCCTACACACAAAAAAAAAACTTGGTAAAATCAACTGTAATAATTGTCAAACAGGCCCCAACCAGCAAAATTGTCAATTCTATTAAGTAAATAGTCATTCTACAACAACAAAATACACACAATTAGCAAAGACACAAACCCAAAGCAAAAACAAAATACACGTAACTATTTTAATAGTTACGTAACTATCTTTTTTGGTCAATTTTACCAAGCAAATTTTTTTGTGTGTACAAAGTTACAATGAATTTTCTTATATTTGTTTGAATATTCTTATGGAAGCCTTAAGATATAGTGGTCCGATCAGGCTCGCTCCGACATACATATGTACTACCTGCAATAGAAAGAAGACTTTCGGGAAAGTTTCATCGCGATAGCTTTAAAACTGAGAGACTAGTTCGCATAGAAACGGACAGACGGAGAGACAGACGAGTCGATCTAGCCATGGCCGTCTGTCTGTCCGTTTCTACGAAAACTAGTCCCTCAGTTTTGAAGCTATCGGGTGGGTTGAACCTTTCCCAAAAGTCTTCTTTCTATTAAAGGTAGTATATAAGTCATAACAGCCGGATTGGACAACTATATCCTATAGCTCCCGTAAAGAACGCTGAGATCTCGGAAACCACAAAAGCTAGAAGGTTGAGATTTTCCACACATATTCTTGGGCTTCCTACGCAGCGCAAGCGCAAGCCGAGCGCTACGCCCCCTCTAACGCCCACAATCGCCCACTAACAATTTTAAAATGTGTCTGGCGCCGACACCTTTAAAGATTTCCAAAAAGTATAAATGCAATTTTATTGTGTATATGTATACCTATCGAAATGTAGAAGACATTTTTCAAATCGGACGATTCAATAAAATGTTATACGCAATCAAAAAATGTTATATATCCATCTCCCTCGCACTCCCTTAAGCCGAGTGACGGGTATTAGATAGTCGGGACACCAACCCGACTATAGCGTTCTCTCTTGTTTTTAATAATTTGATTATGGTATAATTATACCATAATTATACTGATTATAATCAGTCCAATTCAATTTAATGTTTAAAATCCAATTTGATTGCAAGCATTATAATTTAAATCTTATACGAGGTTTGGACATTGCTGAATGTGATTTCTTTTACATTCTCTTCTTCTCTGGAATATTGCTTTTCCTTAACATTTTAAAATTTCGAAATAAGTTTAACAAAATTCGGCCGTCTATATTTTATAGCTGCCTTAGGAAGGATCAAAAAATGTATGTCAAAATAGATAATAATAGAGCATTATTTAAATGGAAATATATTTTTTTTAATTTTTGTTTTGTAATATTTGTTTTTTGAACTTTTATTATTTATTTATTTATTTATTTAATATATAAAGCTATGAACAGCTCATTGGACTTAAAAAATATACAAGAAATTTTCAATATGATTGATTATTTGCGGAAGACAGGAACCCAGTGACTCTGGTTGAATTTACATCGTAGGAACACTCATAGGATAATAAGTGGTACAATTCATTATAGTTGTCGCATAAAACTCGGAATGGGTCAAAACGGGAGTAGTTTGACCTGGCAATTTCCAGTGCTAATGGCCGAAATCGACGAGTTGGTCTAGAAGGAACGTTCCAATTTATGGACGTTATCAGGTGAAGTGAGTCCACACCTCCAGTAAGGAGCTTGTGAAGGAAGATCACGCCAGTACATATTCGACGATGCTTTAAAGTTGGCAGATTCAAAAGTCGCAGCCTGTCTTTGTAGGAAGGTAGTCGGCCTTCAGAGTCCCAGTTCAAACCAGAAACTGCTTCTGAACGGACTCAATCATGTCTTGATAGTGCTCATACTGTGGAGACCATACGCATGAGCAGTATTCCAGCGTTGGACGAACTAAGGAAACATACAGGAGCTTTGTGATATACGGATCATCGAATTCCTTGGACCAGCGTTTGATGAAAGCTAATAAGGCCTTAGCTTTATTGGAGATAGTGCTGACATGGCGATTGAAGCATATCTTATGGTCAAATAGGACTCCAAGATCTAGGACGGTTTCAATGCGTTCTAGCGCTGATTGGCCAACGCATGTACGCACAGCTGGATTGGAACGAAAAAATGTCATGGATTTACATTTATCTGGATTAAGCAGTAGCTTATTGACTTGGCACCAGGATTGAAGGTTGTTTAAGTCAAGCTGGAGCTGCTTGTTGGATCCAGGCGATGTCATATGCATACACAACTTGACATCATCCGCATACATAAGAACTTTGGAGGCCACGATAATTTGAGGAAGATCATTAATAAATAGACCAAATAGCAAAGGACCAAGATGGCTACCTTGAGGTACTCCGGAGCTTACAGATACAATTTTTGAAAGTACATTATTAAATTGTACCTTTTGGGAACGGCCTGTAAGGTATGACTAAATCCACATCAGAAGAGTTAGTGGGAAACCAAGAAGGCGCAGCTTGTGGATAAGAAGCTCATGGCACACTGAATCAAACGCTTTGCTAAAATCAGTGAAAATTACATCAGTTTGATTGGAGGATAGGAAGCCTTTATTAATGTAGGTCGTAAATTCCAGCAGGTTAGTTGTAGTTGAACGACATTTTGTGAAACCATGTTGATTCGGAGATAATAAGGAGCGACACTGATGCTGCAATTGAACGCATATGAGTTTTTCAAATAGCTTAGGAATAGCACTTAGTTTGGCTATCCCACACACAAAAAAATTTGCTTGGTAAAATTGACAAACAAAGATAGTTACGTAACTATTAAAATAGTTCCGTGTATTTTGTTTTTGCTTTGGGTTTGTGTCTTATCTAATTGTGTGTATTTTGTTGCTGTGAAATGACTATTTACTTAGTAGAATTGACAATTTTGCTGGTTGGGGCCTGTTTGACAATTATTACAGTTGATTTTACCAAGTTTTTGTTTTGTGTGCACGATAGGTCATATTTGTACTAAATTTTGTACTCACGGAATTGCGATTCAACTTTAGAAACCTTATCAGTTAAGGCGGTAACAAGTTTACGGACATCTCTGAAGCTATCCCGCGTTTGTCTAATGAAAGTGCGCATACAATACGCCGTATCAAGGCAACCGCTGCAGGTGAAAAGAAATCCTATTCTTTTGGAAAGTAGATCAGCGATGCGACCATTAGCGCCGGCACCAGCGCATTTAATATGTGCACAATTGTCGCACAGCCTACATAGTAAATAGGAATCACCAACAATGGTGCCATTGCATTCGCATTTTTTGGCAGTGCACGGTACACTCATATTGGTAGTTAAGAGATTCAAAAAGATTAAGGGAACTTATAGACCAAGTAGGCGAGCTCGGATTAAAGAGCGATTAAAGAGACTGCAAGAAATATTAGGCAGGAGAGCCGTTGATTATCCGGGCAACCGGTGAGTTTCAGCAGCACGCACAAAGCAGACAGCGAAGGAAGTACCGTTAGAGATGTAATGACCGCTCAGAGAGTAATACGCGTTCGAAAGATTAGAGAAGCACGATTCGGAGAGCAACGGAGAGTGTAAACAACAACAGAACACAAGCGGCAGAAACGCGGAGCAATGCAAAGCTTTGTTTTTGTTTTGGTTTATGTTGATATTAATTCGTATTTAAATACGTTTTTAAATCACAGTCTATGTTTGAAATGTTATCAAAACGACGATAATATGGAACTATCTTGTTTCTTTATAGATATTTTGATAAGCGGATAGATTTTATTAGTGAAATCGAAAAGAGTTTAGGAGCGAATGAAAAACACGACCGACTTGGTGTAACGCTTGCGTTTTGTTTTCAAATATTTTATTAAGACAAATTATAGTATTTCAAAATAGTTTACAAACAGCCCAAGTCCCAAGCCCAAGCTTTAATGTTGTTTAGGCTTTGTTACTTTTCACGTTCTTACGGAAAAAATTCTATAAATTCCATCCTTCAACGTACAATGGTCTTATTTGTCTTAAAAATTCGGTGAAAGACGCCTCTAGGAGCCTTTCAAATATTTTTGGGCACATATTTTCCCTTTTTATACCCTTGCAGAGGGTATTATAATTTTGGTCAGAAGTTTGTAACGCAGTGAAGGAGACGTTTCCGACCCCATAAAGTATATATATTCTTGATCAGGATCAATAGGGGAGTCGATATAGCCATGTCCGTCTGTCCGTCTGTCCGTCTGTCCGTCTGTATGTCTGTTTCAATACCGTTTGCGAGCTCAGTTTAAAAGCTAGCGCCTTGAAACTTTCACAGTCGTCCTAAAACATGTGTACGCAGATCAAGTTTGAAAGCCGACCCGATCGGACGTCTATATCCTATAGCTCCCATAGGAACAATCGGATATCGATTTCACAAAATGAAGATATTTCGCTCAGTGTAAAAGCTATTGACAAGAATCTTTCCAAATCGTATTTTTTTGTGCGTACCTTGATCAGGGTAAAAGCGCGTGCCGATCGGACGTCTATATCTTATAGCTCCCATAGGAACAATAGGGTGAAATCGGTCAAAATTTGACGTTTTTCAGGATATTTCGCGCAAAATATTAGCTATTCCCATGAAACTTTCCAAATCGTATTTTTTTGTGCGTACCTTCATTAGGGTAAACGCGCGTGCCGATCGGGCGTCTATATCCTATAGCTCCCATAGGAACAATAGGGTGAAAAATTTTAAAATTTTATTTTTTCAATTATAAAATATTTTGTTGTTTATTAATGCATGTTGCTAGTCTAGTCAAGTTTTAATTAATGCAAGGGTATTAAAACTTCGGCTTGCCGAAGTTAGCTTCCGTCCTCGTTTTTTTTTAAGCCTGTTCACCGCATCAAGTTGGTTGGGAATAGAGGTGAACAAATTACTTCAATGGCTCATAGGCTTTGATTGACTCAAATTATGATGGAACCTTAAATGCAATTACGTAAAAGGGCATCTAAGCAATTTTTATACCCGTTACTCGTAGAGTAAAAGGGTATACTAGATTCGTGCAAAAGTATGTAACAGCTAGAAGAAAGCGTTTCCGACCCCATAAAGTATATATATTCTTGATCAGGGTCACTAGCCGAGTCGATCTAGACATGTCCGTCTGTCCGTCTGTCTGTCTGTCCGTCTGTCCGTCTGTATGAACGCTGAACAAAAGCTAGAAGGTTGAGATTTCCCACACACATTCTTTGGCTTCCTACGCAGCACAAGTTTATTTTAGCCGAGCGCCACGCCCCCTCTAACGCCCACAATCGCCCACTAACGATTTTAAAATGGGTCCTGCGCCCACACCTTTAAAGATTTCCGAGAAGTATAAATGCAATTTTGTTGTGTATTTTTATACCTATCGAAATGTAGAAGACATTTTTCAAATCGGACCATTCATTAAAAAGTTATACGATTTATAAATTGTCAACATATATCTATCTCCCTCGCACTCCCTTTAGCTGAGTTACGATTATTAGTCGGGACACCAACCCGACACAGCGTTCGCACTCCCTTTAGCGGAGTGACGGGTATTAGATAGTCGGGACACCAACCCGACTATAGCGTTCTCTCTTGTTTGGTATAGGTTTTATTATAATTGAGCACAGACCCTCGAAGATATCTTAAATTAAAACATTAAATGTTGCTATTTTTTTCAAACCGCGATTGCCCAAATACCACCCGTTAAACGCGAAAACTAAGTATGCAGATATGCTTATATACGCCTATATTAACTTATTTTAATGCCAATAGGCCTGCACCTTTTAATAATATCAATTTTATTGACCTGTGTTATTTTTTTTTGAATATGAGTTTTTTTTCATGGGGGTTTATTCAGGAGACGCAGAGGGTGATCGGGTTTTCAAGGCTCCAGCATGAAAAGTGAAAAGTTTATTTATTAAAGAGTAAAGTCGCATAGGGGATAGGTTTGTAAGTAGATACGGTCTGCAAATATATTAATAAAAAAAACGGAAAAAAAATTTTTTTTTTTGATCCGAACCCGATATAAAAAATTGGGTTTCGATTCGGCTCAGAATCACTTATGAAATAAATCGGCTTCCGTTTACTGGTTTGGTTCGATTTTAATAAAATCTGAACTACTCCGGTTCGAGGCCCTTGACTACAGTCTTCGCTCATGTAGTCACTCGACTCTGCATGGCTGGATTTTCACCTGTCCGTTTGGGAGCCATTTTGAGATATCACGCCCTGTCATCAAAGCGACTATAGCTGAGGATAGGAACCCTAGGCACACATACGCCGTCCGGCCGCGACATTCATTTCCCGAAGGCGCCACGTGTGCACCCCTTCCAAAAAGGTAAAATGAGGCATGCGGAACTACAGTTAAGCCTGAAAAATATTTATTTAAAAAGCCAGCCGCTTGAAAAATGATTTTTGGCAATTAGCAGCAACGTCGTCCGCCAAGAGTAAGAAAATAATACCCCCCATTTCCTCCCACTGAACGACACGCTTCCACCTTTTATCCGCACTTTTTTCCGCCAAGAAACACGCGTTCGCTTTATTATCCTGCTGCGCCGGTTGCAACCTGAGGGATTCGGGAATAAATTATCTGGTTGCACATTCCCTTATTTTACCAGCTGCGCGTGCTGGTGCGTATGCCACGCCCACCTGGCCGCGCGTCGTCCCGCCACCAAACCAACAAGGACTATACGGTTGCATAATAATGTTATTAAATTAAATATTTGCTTCGGGGTATACATTTTTATAATTTAATTAATTTTTACATGCTTGACTCGAGCGTCTTGAAAAAGTTGGATGACGACTGAGCGGTGTCGGGAAAAAAATTGAATTTTACGGAGTTGGTAGTTTGATAAATGATTGCTATGGCTGCAAATTGAGGGTAGGGCTGTGAGTGGTTGCGGTGAAGCAGGGTGAATGAGTAAATAAGTGTTGATGTCGCGGCTGCTACCGCAACCCATTGAAATGGGTGGTGCAAAAATGTTTTTTTTGTATGAAGAATTGATTAAAATGTGATTACGTAATAGATGGACAGCCCCTTATCTGATTTTACTGGTGGTGTTGACGGCCTAGAAGAACTGCAGGAAATGGCACCTTTCCCTCCTTACTCACAATGCCCTCGTAGTCGTTTAAGCCCCGGTTCCGATACTGGTCACTGCCCTGCCAGCAAAGGGGCGATATTTCTATCGTTATCACTTTTTAGTCACATTTTACAAAAACAAAAAGGCTCACGATCGTGGAAAAGTAACTTCTAAGGCACTTCTAGGCGATGGAACGACGATAGACAAAAAAAAAAAATGGTTGAATCGCGAAGATGTAACTTCTGAGGCACTTCTGGACGATAGAAAGACGATAGAACACATTTGACTAGCTAGAAAGGGTTGCGATCGCGAAGTAATTAAAGTAATTACTTAACGTAAAACTCTGGGCAAACCGAAAGCTTAAGTATACTCCATAGCAATACCCGAAGCGACGCTGTCCGCTACTATAAGCAAAGCATTTATTGCTGATTTTTTCATATTTCCAAATTCAAATTAATATCCGAGTAAAATCCCGCCTAACCTTAGCTAAACAGTAAACCAACCTAAAGCGCACTAACATTCTATCCATATCCTTCTAGCCATAACATACCTTACCTTAACACCGCATTAACCCTAATATTACCTCACCTTAACCCCACGGATTTTATTCTCACCCTTTGCATACTTTTTTAGCACCCTAATGCTGTTTTCACTATTTCCTCGTTTTAACCCACCATAACACCAGTTTTTTCTCTTCTTAGCTAACCTAACTTTAGTCTCACTTGAAAAAAATGTTTCCTTACTATACCTACTAACTTTAACTTCACTTTTTCTTATTTAAACTGGTTTGTCACCTTGGCCCAAACGAACCTTACTTTTCTTACCTTCGCCTTTACATCACCTTTAAACCTTCTTTACATTACTTTTACCCTAATCTATCTAATACCTCCTTAATCGCAACTTAATCCCGCACTAACCTCACCTTATTCCCACCGTAACTCCACCGTTCTGGTAGCCTAAATATATAATTTTTGTTAGCTTTGCGAACGCAGAGAAAAACTCTTACTATTTTTTTTACCGTTTTTTCGAACAGATCTAAAGCCTAAAAACCTTAAAAACTTAAAAAAGAATATATTAAAAATGACACTTAAATACCTACCCCTCGCCTTTAACACAATTTAAACCCAATTTTTTAAAAAGTTTTGTAGGTACGTTTTAGCTGGTACAATTTCCAGATTATGAACGTTGTGCGAATACGAACTTTTCTTAAATTGGAATGTTATTTGTGCATGCATATATTTCAATTTATGTTTTTAAAGTACATAAATGCATATGTTTGGATGAATGTGTGTATACGCATATCTCAATAGTTTTCTTTACAGTTTTAGAGTAGAGCCCAGAAACTAAAACTTCTGAATATTTTACGGGATTCATGCACATTTTAATTTAGAATTGCATCCATTAGGTGTTTTATCCTAATTTAATCATCACATACTTATGTACATGCCAATTTGTCGATGTGTGTGTGTGTCATTGCGTTTCTTACATTTAAATGTGAAAACCAATCAAAAATTGTTTAAAATAAAAACAAAAACTCCTTATGCATTTTTAGGGTTAGCTTCACACTTTGACTAAGAATTGCATCTATTAAATTATTCGTTCTGGTGTCCAAATAGTAAAATTTTGATCAGGTGTTTCCAAACCAGAAAAAATATTTGCCGCCTCTCTTTTGATTCAAATGACTATCTCTCTGCTCTCTCGGTCTGCTTCTGCTCACGTTGTTTTTGTGAGAGCTGTGTTCGGAATTTGTTCGTGAGCAAGCATACAAAAAACAACAACAACGTGCTGCCAAAAAGGCCCCCAGCAACCCCCGCAATCTTACAAAAAAAATCATACAAAATTAACCGTGGGTCCAAAAAAAACAAAAAAACAAGAGAGAACGCAATAGTCGGGTTGGTGTCCCGACTATCTAATACCCGTCACTCAGCTAAAGGGAGTGCGAACGCTGTACTCGGGTTGGTGTCCCGACTAATAATCGTAACTCAGCTAAAGGGAGTGCGAGGGAGATAGATATAAAAATTTTATTTGCGTATAACTTTTTAATGAATGGTCCGATTTGAAAAATGTCTTCTACATTTCGATAGGTATAAATATACACAACAAAATTGCATTTATACTTCTCGGAAATCTTTAAAGATGTGGGCGCAGGACCCATTTTAAAATCGTTAGTTGGCGATTGTGAGCGTTAGAGGGGGCGTGGTGCTCTGCTAAAATAAACTTGCGCTGCGTAGGAAGCCAAAGAATATGTGTGGGAAATCTCAACCTTCTAGCTTTTGTAGTTTCTGAGATCTCAGCGTTCATACAGACGGACAGACGGACATGGCTAGATCGACTCGGCTAGTGACCCTGATCAAGAATATATATATATATTAGATTCGTGCAAAAGTATGTAACAGCTAGAAGGAAGCGTTTCCGACCCCATAAAGTAAATATATTCTTGATCAGGGTTACTAGCCAAGTCGATATAGCCATGTTCTGAGATCTCGGACACACATATTCTTGGGCTTCCTACGCAGCGCAAGTTTATTTCAGCCGACCGCCACGCCCACTCGAACGCCTACAATCGCCCACTAACGATTTTAAAATGTGTCTCGCGCCCACATATTTAAAGATTTCCGAGAAGTATAAATGTAATTTTGTTGTGTATATTTATACCTATCGAAATGTATAAAACAAATCGGACCATTCATTAAAAAGTTATACGCAATCAAAAACGCACTCCCTTTAGCTGAGTTGCGATTTTTAGATAGTCGGGACACCAACCCGAGTACAGCGTTTGCACTCTCTTTAGCTGAGTGACAGGTATTAGATAGACGAAACACCAACCCGACTACAGCGTTCTCTCTTGTTTTTTTTTTGTAATGAAATTGCTGATGACATTTTGGAAAAAGTCACTCGTGAAAACATGCGTGACATGTCACAGGGTGGTGACGTCTCGTATGACAAATTCTTATAAGGCACTGGTGATATTACAGTCTTACCAACACAAATAACATTTTCTTTAAATCCTTGACTTTTTAATCAAATAAAAACACCTCTTAACGAGGTAAAAAACTAGTGACGATCGCACCTTCAACATACAAAAGTTCTGATATCAACATTTGTGACGAAAAATTATTACACTCTTCATTAAATAGACTTCCTAATATTTTCTCATTCGGCCCGCCCTAGCAAACTATTCCAGCCTTTTTCCCTTCACAGGCATTTTCTATTGCAGCGTGCCGAATAAGAAAATATTATCAAAATACCTTTCAAACGAGATGCAGCACAAGTCTGTAGCTTTAGTAGTATAGAAGTTACGGCTTTCCAAATTTTAGCTATTTATAGCTGTTTTCCCGCTAAACTAGCGAGTTTTTCCAAAAGTGGTAGAAGAAAAGTTTTTTATATCGATGTGATGAACGTCATATCAAATTTTCAAAACTTAAAAAACATGTTTTGGACAAACTGACAAACTGACAAACAGAATTAAATTTTCATTTTGGGAAGACGAAGAAAATCTTATTTTGGCTATAACTTTTGAACGGAGCGTCGGATTGTGACAAATGACCCCTCATTCGACGGGTATTTTCAAAAGGAATACAACTAAAATATTGCGAGGGGGCAATTATCCCCACCGGCCCCAACAGCTCCAAATTTCGAAATTTTCACTTTTTCAATTTCATCGCTCTCTCTCCCAAGCCAATTGTTTTTCTTACACACAAAAAAAAAACTTGGTAAAATCAACTGTAATAATTGTCAAACAGGCCCCAACCAGCAAAATTGTCAATTCTACTAAGTAAATTGTCATTTCACAACAACAAAATACACACAATTAGCAAAGACACAAACCCAAAGCAAAAACAAAATACACGTAACTATTTTAATAGTTACGTAACTATCTTTGTTGGTCAATTTTACCAAGCAAATTTTTTTGTGTGTAGAGTCTTGGTATGCAATCCTGTTAGTTTTCGCAATACCTTTCGATAGGTGTATCATTCATTATGATCGGACCATCACAGTAGATTTTCATTTCTTCGTGTATATATAGTAGTCGCCTTCGCACACTCTCCTGGTGCGCTTCGTCACTACATGGACTGCCGTCCATAGTGATCACTGTGGACGGCAGTCCACATAGTGACGAAGCGCACCAGGAGAGTGTGCGAAGGCGACTACTATATACAGGAAAAAATGAAAGTCTGCTGTGATGGTCCGATTGTAATGAGTAATACACCAATCGAAAGGTATCGCAAAAATTTAAACAAAATCAATTGGCTTTGGAGAATGAGCGGTGAATGTGAAAAAGTGACAATTTCGAAATTTGGAGCAATGTTTATAACCGTTACTCGCAGAGTAAAAGGGTATATTGTATTCGTGCAAAAGTATGTCACAGCTAGCTGTCAGTCTGTCCGTCTGTCTGTCTGTCCTTATAAACGCTGAGATCTTGGAAACTATAAAAGCTAGAAGATTGACATTTTGCATGCCGTTTCTAGGAGTTCCTACGCAGCGCAAGTTTGTTTCAAAAGGATGCCACGCCTCCTCTAACGCCCACAATCGCAAATATACGATTTGGAAAATTTCAATATTTCGGAAAAGTAAAAATGCAGTTTTATTGTATTTATGAATACCTATCGAAATGTAGAAGACATTTTTTAAATCGGACCATTCGTTAAAAAGTTACGGCGGATCAAAGTTTTTATCTCCATCTCCTTCGCACTCCCTTTAGCTGAGTAACGGGTATCTGATAGTCGGGGCACCCGACTATAGCGTTCTCTCTTGTTTTAATTGTTTTAGAGAACCATGTTTTGAGGAGAAGGTAATTTATAAAAAATTGTGTTTCGTGGAGTAGAACTAGCAAGTGTACGCAGGATTGCGAAAAGTGCAAATGTGGTAATATGTGTTATTGTGTATATGATTAAATGGAGTTAATAACTGCGCCATTTCGTAATATTTAAAAAGATTCTGAACAACTCGACATTAGTAGGGGCGAACTGATGGAAGTGTGGCTGAAGAATAATCGCAGCTTTGTCGATACCGTCCACTGGTTGTGCGAAAGGTTCAAAAATAAAAATCGACTGTCTGAACATACGCTGATTGGCATCAAAAAGACATTAAAAACTTTTGTTTCTCATGTTAGTAAGCTGCTAAAGAAACACAAAAGGCATGTTAACATGTTAAATGCTTACAAAATGCAAATGCAAGCTGGCTTGCATTAGAAATATCATTTTCTGAAAAAAATGAACATGGTGCAAACAAGACTGGTCGGCCCCATTTAAATTACGAGAAAGGTGGATCGCGTTTGAAAATAAAGATGGCTTCCTACAATTCCTACAAGTCTTCTAATGCGCTTTTAGAGGCATTTCGAGTTCGAACAAAATTTGGACTTCGAGTTAAATACAGATGATGAGTAAAATAAAAATATAACACGTACATTTCATTTATATATGAACAAAAAAAAAAACTTGGTAAAATCAACTGTAATAATTGTCAAACAGGCCCCAACCAGCAAAATTGTCAATTCTACTAAGTAAATAGTCATTTCACAACAACAAAATACACACAATTAGCAAAGACACAAACCCAAAGCAGAAACAAAATACACGTCACTATTTTATTAGTTACGTAACTATCTTTGTTAGTTAATTTTACCAAGAAAATTTTTTTGTGTGTATGTAAAAAAAAAATTGAAATCCGTATCTTTAAAATTAGAGTTTATGCCAAAAAAAGGCTTTTCATCCCAATGTGCTATGTCTTACAATCCCTTTTTCTCGTGATGTTGGTGACTATTAAGGGGACTCGTCTTTTATAAAATTTGGAAGCATTGAAGGCGCGCGGCTTGAGCCTAAAAAAGATTTCCCCTTATTCTACTCCAGCCCGAACACATTCGAGGAGAACGAGAAGAACTTTTAGCTAATTTCATGGAATTGTTTGGGGACCGTGGTGAGAGGCAGAGACGGAATATTTGCAGCTGGAATTGCCACTTTTACATACATTCTATGCAATTTGCCACGGCTCACGTTTCATGAAGCCCCTGCCACGCAGTTCTCATTCATATTTAAGGCATCGGGCAGAGGAAAATGGGAGAGTTTGCCCATTCAGAGCTTCAAGGTTTTTGAAAACGTAAAATTTCTAATTTTATTTGCCCATGCAACTATACAAAAGCATCCTGGCGTGCGCTTATTATCCTGTGCGTGCTATAGCTACCCTACCACCCACCCACTGCATTGCCGACATTGCACCCCTCAGACCCAGCTGGGTATTGTCCTGTCCCAGGACACGGGACTGCTGTTGCTGCTGCCGGGCATTTGCTTTTAATGCCTATTAAGCCTAGCAATTAGTGAAGTATTGGTTTTTGAATGGGATGCATTCAGCGTGGGAGCATCAGTGGAAAGAGATATACTTTTCGCTGGACGACAGAGTGTATCCTTGCACTCGGACGCTATGATTTCTAGTTGAAAATTATTGGAAAAGTTGAAACGGGGATCATTCCAAAATTTTAAAGTGCCTTAACTAGCAAAGACATCTTAAACTAACTTCAGCAAGTTGAAGCTTACATATCCTTGCAGATTTCACGGGGAGGCAAAGTGTCAATTCCATAGTTGGGTGGTATCGGTTTTCTGGTACCACAAGAGCGTCAATTCTAGATACTGTGACTTCAGACGGATCTGAAACAAACACAAGATCTAATTGTCTATTTAAAGAATTTCGTTTAAAGCTAACTTGCTGTAACGATAATTCTAAAAGGCCACCCACAAAGTCATGGGCGGATAAAGGTAGAGCGACAAGTGAGTCAGTAGGAGGGGACCAAGAAATATCCGGGAGATTGAAGTCACCCAAAACAATCAAAAGGTCCCTATTGGAAAGAAAGTATAGAATAGATTTAATAGCAGCTAGATGTTGCTCATAAATTATAAGGTCAGAGCCAGGCGGAATATAGGAACATGTAATAAAGATAGACAAGGATTTGAGGGTAACTTTCACACAAACAAATTCAATGTCACTAGGAACATGAGAGTGAATTCTCTTAGAATTTAGGGTAGAGGTAAGGGCAATTAGGACGCCGCCCCCCTACGGGAAAGCCGATCGGTTCTGTAGGTATTAAAATTGTTTGACAGAACTTCAGAGTCGTTTATCTCTGGATTCAGCCAAGTTTCTGTAAAAGCTAAGATATCGTCAGTAAATGCCGAGAAGTCCGCATAAAGCTTGGGTAGCTTCATGTTAAGCCCTCTAACATTTTGGTAAGCCAAGAATAAACTTTTCAGTTTTTTGGCACCGTGGAAGGCCTGTTATTGGTTCTCGGTTTATTAGGAACAAATTCTTTTATAACCAAATCATCATTAAGCCAAAAGCTTTCAGATAGCAGTACTTTAAACACATCAGGCGGAGCAAAACTTTTGAAAGACGATATGCTGCGGGCGTATGAAAATCGAAATTGCTCAGCCGCAATATCCTCGGATGGGAATTTTTCACAAATGAATTCCAAAACATCCTCAGATGTGGTATCAGGCGTAAGTCTTGAAACAAATAGTTGCTTCCTATGAGGAACAACTGACAGTTTCTTACGCCCCCCAGCAGCAGTCTGAACCTCACTCAGCTGAGAGCCAGAGGCGCCACCTACTGTACCTCTGGATACAACTGAGAGATTTTTGCGCCCCCCAGCAGCAGCCTGAACCTTATTCGGCTGAGAGACTGAAACGGCGCCTACTTTACCTATGGGTATGGTCGGCACCGATCTGCTTGACTCCGCCGGCTCTGGAGATCTTATTAGAGCCTGACTTTCAGATACCGGGACTACACCGGAACTAGCAGTATCCATTGGCACAGGATGTTCAGTAACCCCTGCGTCACCCGAAACTGCAGCAGCTACCAAGTTTGGATTTAAGGCGGATTCTGCACTCGCATTTATCGTTGAGCTAGCTTTTTTACGTTTGGGCGAATCGGTTAATAATTTTTTGTTGTTAAATTGTTCACAAACGGAATTTAATTCATCATTGAGCTGTTTAAAAACTCTTAAAAGATTACATAAGCCGTCTCGAGTCTGCCTCATAAAGCTGCTCATCTCAATTGCCAGTTCCCTGCAGGACTCACATAACCACATGAGACCAACCCGCAGTTCAATGAAGTCCTTAACTCTGCCAGTGAATCCTGCACATTTAGAATGCATCATCGCTTCGGAGAGCCAACAGTAAATAAACGGGTCATTACACTCATAGAAATTTTTACCTAAATACTAGAAAAGTCGCCCTAAAACCGAGGTCGCCCTAAAACTAAGGAAAATTTTCTTATTATACGGGTGGCTAGCCCTAAATATACGAAAAATCGCCATGGAAAATATTTTTTAGGGTTAGTTTTTTCAAAAAGGCAAATTTTCCCTGTTTTTTAGGGCGAATTTTTATGAGTCCCCTCCAAAAGTAATTCCTTTTTTTTAGGGCGAAATCGCCCTAAAACGTTGAACAAAATAGCAAAAAAAATGTTCTGAAATTGCCCTAAAACCAAGGAAGAGTCAAACGAAATTTTAAGACGCAATTAATGGATACCCTGCAAGCATTTTCTATCGCGGAAGTCACTATTTAGTGACGTCTAGAAGATGAAAACGATCGTCCGCGATATCGCATTCGGATCGCCGAAGTCACCCCCGTCGGGAAGAACTGTTCCACTACGGCGGCACTTCCCGAAGTCACTTCTGAGTGACTCCTAGAAGTGTCGCGGAAGTCACTTCCAGAAGTGACTTCGGCGACGCTTCTAGAAGTGCCGCCGTAGTGGAACATTTCTTCCCGACGGGGGTGACTTCGGCGATCCGAATGCGATATCGCGGAAGTCACTTCCAGAAGTGACTTAGGCGACACTTCTAGAAGTGACTTAGGCGACACTTCTAGAAGTGCCGCCGTAGTGGAACAGTTCTTCCCGACGGGGGTGACTTCGGCGATCCGAATGCGATATCGTGCAAGTCACTTGTAGAAGTGTCGCCGAAGTCACTTCTGGAAGTTACTCAGAAGACACTTGTAGAAGATACCTAGAAGACCTTTTCCCAATTGGAAAATATGTTTTTTGTGCTCATTCTTCATGTTTATTCTTTCAACACATTTATTTAAATATATAGTTACAAAAGCATTGCGGCATGTAAGCACGGTCCATAAGCTTGTAGGAAATGGTGTTGTATTATTTTATTTAATTCCAGTTCCGTATTTCGTCTATGAAAATGCTTAAAACAACAACAAAATAATTAATATTGTGACATATAAAAATCGGGGGAGGTATTTACTTTTTATAATTAAATAAGCGCAGTATAGTTAAGTTTTCGGTTTGCCCAGAGTTTCCTTTTGTTTCCTCCAAGTATTTCCTTTTGCTTTCGCAGGACAGCCTTGTACACGCTTAAATCTCGATTTCTCCAATCACTTAAATTTTTGATGTAAATAAATATTGTATTTTATTTATATTCCACCGGTATGTAATATTTAAAATATAACGGGTTCACTCCGCATTTCATCACAAACACAAAAATTTAGAATAAATCGCACTAATCACAAAGAAATCTCGAAACGAACTGACGCTCGAATTCAATATACAAAGTGCGCAGGTCAAAGAGAAAAAAGGGTAGTTTTCAGGTATAGAGAGCCAGGAGCGGACTGTACCCCAAAGACTTCAAAAAAATAAAACCAAATTCCTTTCTATCTTCAATTTAACTTCCAGAAGTGAATTGGAAGATGTTTTTTTCCCATTGGTTTTGTTTTTGTAAAATGAGTTCTATCTCCTTTTCATCGCCCAAAAGTGTCTCAGAAGTTACTTCTTCGCGATCGCAAGCCTTTTTAGGTAGTCAAATGTGATCTATCGCCATTCTATCGTCCAAAAGTGCCTCAGAAGTTACTTCTTCGCGATTTGAACCCTTTTTAGGTAGTCAAATGTGTTCTATCGCCCAGAAGTGCCTCAGAAGTTACTTCCTCGCGATTTGAACCCTTTTTGTTTTTGTAAAATGTGTTCTATCGTCTTTCTATCGCCTAGAAGTGTCTTAGAAGTTACTTCTCCACGATCCTTTTGACCCTTTTTGTTTTTGTAAAATGTGTTCTATCGTCTTTCTATCGCCTAGAAGTGTCTTAGAAGTTACTTCTCCACGATCGTGACCCTTTTTGTTTTTGTAAAATGTGTTCTATCGTCTTTCTATCGCCTAGAAGTGTCTTAGAAGTTACTTCTCCACGATCGTGACCCTTTTTGTTTTTGTAAAATGTGTTCTATCGTATTTTAATCGTCCAGAAGTGACCAAGAAGTGACTTCTTCGCGATAGATGTATATTTTGTTTTTGTAAAATGTGTTCTGTCGTGTTTCTATCTTCCAGAAGTTACTAAGAAGTGACTTCTGGACGATAGGCGATAGAAATATCGCCCGTTTGCTTGCAGGGCATGCAAGCATTTTCTATCGCGGAAGTCACTATTTAGTGACGTCTAGAAGATGAAAACGATCGTCCGCGATATCGCATTCGGATCGCCGAAGTCACCCCCGTCGGGAAGAAATGTTCCACTACGGCGACACTTCCCGAAGTCACTTCTGAGTGACTCCTAGAAGTGTCGCGGAAGTCACTTCCAGAAGTGACTTAGGCGACACTTCTAGAAGTGCCGCCGTAGTGGAACATTTCTTCCCGACGGGGGTGACTTCGGCGATCCGAATGCGATATCGCGGAAGTCACTTCCAGAAGTGACTTAGGCGACACTTCTAGAAGTGACTTAGGCGACACTTCTAGAAGTGCCGCCGTAGTGGAACAGTTCTTCCCGACGGGGGTGACTTCGGCGATCCGAATGCGATATCGCGGACGATCGTTTTCATCTTCTAGACGTCACTAAATAGTGACTTCCGCGATAGAAAATGCTTGCAGGGCAGGGACATATGTAATACATGTGTGTATGTGTGTGTGGTTGACAGGTCAAAACAAGTGAATGTGTGTGTATATTAGGGCGGACCTTTTTCTATGAATTTTGATGCTGAGCGCATTTGACTTTAGAGAAGTCCACCCTTTTTCTTCTTCTTTGCTACTTTTCGTCCGCTGCAGTGGCAAGGGTGGGGGTAGAAAGAGTTGCATTGTCTAGACTTTGTCATAATTTTTCGGGCGCTTGGAAGTGAATGACGTGTTTTTGAGTAACTATTTGTTTGTGAGAAAGTAAAAAAATGGAAACGGTATTAAAAGACTTGGGAGGCGATTCTTTCTCTGTTTTCTGTTGAGTACATACATATATAATTGTGCAATTTGGATATTAATAACTAATTGAATTTACATATCTGTAACAGAGGAAAATGCAGCTGAAACTTAAAAGATTTGACTGGAAGCAGAGTTTTGGAAGTGTGGCAGAACAAAGTAAGAACATTAATAAGAGTATACATATATGTATGTGTATATGTAAATAATGCTTGAGGCAAAAAGATGATGCAACAGAATACACACATGTGTACAGATGTATATATTTACCAGAAATCTGTGTTTATGCACCGGACAAACCGCATTCACAAGTGCATATGCCTAAATAACCCCAAAATTTCTATTGCGTCATTTCGTCAGTAACCGAAATTTGCTTTTGTTGCTTCTTTTTTTCCAGAAGTAGCAGCAAACGCAATCGCAGGCTAAATGAAAATTCTGACTGTTAGTAGTGCATTTTTATATTAATTTCTAACAATTTTTTTTCTTGTTTTAGATTGAGAACGCAAACCACTTTTCGCACTTTTTAAAAGCGAAAGTAAGGGAATAAAACTGCTCAAATCTTTGGAAAGCCACGCTGAAGGTACACAGAAAAAAAAATAACAAAATATCAAATTGATATTTGTTGGTTAATTTGATCTTTTTTAAGGATCAAGTTTCGTCATATCATTCTAACATGAAGAAATATTATTTTGATCTTATTTCATATTAATTTTTGAAAAAAAATACTGAATTCGGTATTTAAAACAAGTATATTTACAATTTATATGAAATCGTATGACTTTGATATGAAAAAATATCAAATGTCGTTTCGAATTTAGGTCGAAAGGGAGAAATAGTATTCCACAGTTTACAACACTGTACCAATTGTGCAGCACTGCAAAAACAGCTGGCCCAACTTTGAGACCAAAAATATTCGAGAACAAGGTGTTTTTATTGTCAAATGAAATCAATTTATTTTTTTTATTGAGTGCTAAGTCGAAACATTACAAAGTTGTGGTGATTTTAACTTTGCCGTCGAGTTAGCACACAATTTAAAGACATTTCGGTTCTGAATGTGCGTGTGTGTGTGTGCCGGCCGCAGTTTTACGTTGTGTGTGTCACAGGCAAAACTAAAATAATAAAATATTGAAGATTTTGCTGGCCCACCTATACATAAGTACACCGACTCAAAAAAATGTGAAATGATTAGAATTAAATTGTTTTAATATAAAATAAAAATTTCTGTTTTACTGGGGGGTACTAATATACACGAAATAATATCATTTTGATGAACAAAATTGATATAAAAAATATCATTTTGATGACAAAAATTGATATAAAAAATATCATTTTGATGACCAAAAAGTTCAAATGTTATTTTAAACACTAATCTTTCTTAAGATTGAATTGATATTTAAAAATATCAACTTGATATTCTCGAAAATATCAACTTGATATGTTCGAAATATCAATCTTGCATTAATTAATATCGGCCCAAATTTGATATGAAATAATGTTAACTTGAGTGCAATTTCATATCAATTTTTTTTTCTGTGTATGTGCTTTTTCTATTTTTCTTTTCTCATTCAATAAATAGACTGTTTTTATTTAATAGAGATACAATCAACTTTAATTTGGCTTGCGATCCATTCAGTGTTGGTGCGACAGCAATGACAAAGAAGGACGGCGGGAGCAAGAACGCGAAGCACACCGTTGCGGACCCGCGAAGCCGTTTCTTGGTTTGGAAGGCTACTGTTGGGGAACTGCAAACACATCTAAAGGCATTGACGGAAAATTGCAAATCCGGAAAGCCAAAACTGCAACCATTCAGCTGCAACGTGGGAACAAGCCCTTTTTGACCTTGGTGAATTTCCAGTTTACCTATCAGAGGTTTTTTTATAGAATGCGAACCTTATTGAAAAGTATTGATGTGTGCTTCAAAATATTTTTTGTTTTAAACCACGACATTTATCCAAAAAATGTTTTATGAAATTCATTTAGAGTCTGATAAGAAAGGTAGAGCTTTATCCGGACTCTTGGAGGATTATAAAACCATAAAACTGTAACTATTTTAAAGAAACAATCTGTTCATTCCAAAAAAAATATTATTTCTATGCCTTCAATTAGAAGTAAAATTTGATAATCAGTACTTATTGTAATAAACCTTAAAAGACCTAAAATTCCCTCCGGCGGAAGCACACAACCTAAAGACCAAAAAATACATTAAGCCAAAACATTATTTTTAAGATCGATGTAATTCTTTTAGCAATAAGAATAAGTAGAAAAGTATGTAAATGTATATAATTAGAAATTGTGTAAATAACAACAAACAAAAATATAAAAAAAAAAACAAAAAAAATATAATGAAATCGGGTTTTTTATTTATAAAAAAAACCGGGAAATTTTGGGGAGCACTTTGCTTTTTTTAGGGCAATTCGCCTATAAATCCAGAAAAACGCCCTAAATTTATGAAAATCTGCCGTTAGTTTCAGGATATTTTTTCATATTTCTAGGGCAATTTGCCCTAAAATCCAGAAAAACACCCTAGAATTATGAAAATCTGCCTTTAGTTTAAAGGTATTTTTTCCGATTTCCAAGTCAATTCGCCTATAAGTCCAGAAAAATCGCCCTGGATTTAAAGGAAACTGCCTTTAGTTTAAGGGTCTCATTTCCTATTTTTAGGGCAATTAGCTTTGAAAATAGAAAAATCGCCCTAGATCTACGAAAAATCGCCCTAAATGTGTGACAAATTAACCCGTATTTTTAGGGCAATTTGCCCTAATTTTGTTGCCTAGTCGCCATTGACCCCCGTTTTAGGGCGATTTTCCTTGTTTTTAGGGCGATTTTACCGAAAAATTTCTATGAGTGTAGATGATGTCCTACAATTTTTCTTAGTACAGACAAAAGACATTATAGGAAAAATAGGTTAATTCAAGAGAATAAAATATAATAAGAATAAAAATATGAAAATAATGAAAAATACCTCAAGTAAATTTGATTCGATTTTACAAAAAGTATAAGAGCGCGAGATCGCGAGTTTAATTAGAAACAAGAGAGCGCGAGAGAGAAAACGTCTATCCACTGAGCGTGGCTTGTGGTACACCAACAACTACCCTGCAGTTCTATTCAGCGCTTTTTATACCCTTGCAGAGGGTATTATGATTTCAGTCAGAAGTTTGCAACGCAGTGAAGGAGACGTTTCCGACCCCATAAAGTATATATATTCTTGATCAGCATCACTGGACGAGTCGATCTAGCCATGTCCGTCTGTCCGTCCGTCTGTCCGTCTGTCCGTCCGTTTCTACGCAAACTAGTCTCTCAGTTTTAAAGCTGTCGGGATGAAACTTTCGTAAAAGTCTTCTTTCTAATGTAGGTAGTATATAAGGCGGAACGAGCCGGATCGGACAACTATATCATATAGCTCTCATAGGAACAATCGGGAAAAAGAATGTAAAAAAATTATATCTTGGGTGTTTTTAAACCTATAACATCCTACTTTTGGAAATGTAATTTTTATCTAATTCTGAATTTCGAATACAATTTTTTCAAAATCGGACGACTATATCATATAGCTGCCATAGGAACGATCGGAAAATTAATGGGAATATTATAGGAAATAAATTATTGCTTCGTTGGTTTTTATTGTATTCTCTTCTACTCTAGGATATAACTCTTTTCAAATATTTTCGAATTTTGATTTTAATTTTATCAAAATCGAACTACTATATCATATAGCTGCCATTGAAACGAACGCAACATTTATGAGAAATAATAGGAAAATTAACATTTTTGCGATTTGTAAATTAATAGGAATTATCTGCAAGGGTATATAAGCTTCGGCTGGCCGAAGCTAGCTTCCTTTCTTGTTTAGCAGTGAATCACTGCTAAAACTTGAGCACTAAGCGCTCAATCAGTAGTGAATTTGTATGAAAAATAGCGCTGATTTTAACATGGGCATGTCCTAGGGGCTCATCACTGCCAGAAACAAGCGCTTTCTTAGCACCTGTTCATCACCATTTTTCATCGCCTAATTCATCACCAAATTCGGAGCCTTTTTGGCGCTATTTTAGCGCCGAAATATTACTCAAAATCATCAGCAAAGAAAGAGAAAAACAAAAAATATGTTGAATTTCATCGCCTTTATCAAAAGGTTTATTTCTTTTCACTTCATTATACCCTTGCAGAGGGTATTATAATTTCAGTCAGTGGTTTGCAACGCAGTGAAGGAGACGTTTCCGACCACACAAAGTATATATATTCTTGATCGGCACCAATAGCCGAGTCTAACTAGCCATGTCCGTCTGTCTGTCTGTCCGTCTGTCCGTTTCTATGCGAACTAGTCAGTTTTAAAGCTATCGCGATGAAACTTTCCCGAAAGTCTTCTTTCTATTGCAGGTAGTACATATGTCGGAGCGAGCCGGATCGGACCACTATATCTTAAGGCTCTCATAGGAATATTCAGAAAAATATAAGAAAATTCATTGTAACTTTGTAAGAAGTAGTGTTTGTTTTATCTGCAAGGGTATATAAGCTTCGGCTGGCCGAAGCTAGCTTCCTTTCTTGTTTTACTACACCATTTTTATACCCGTTACTCGTAGAGTAAAAGGGTATATTAGATTCGTGCAAAAGTATGTAACAGCTAGAAGGAAGCGTTTCCGACCCCATAAAGTATACATATATATTCTTGATCAGGGTCCGTCTGTCCGTCTGTATGAACGCTGAGATCTCAGAAACTACAAAAGCTAGAAGGTTGAGATTTTCCACACATATTCTTTGGCTTCCTACGCAGCGCAAGTTTATTTTAGCCGAGCGCCACGCCCCCTCTAACGCCCACAATCGCCCACTAACGATTTTAAAATGGGTCCTGCGCCCACATCTTTAAAGATTTCCGAGAAGTATAAATGCAATTTTGTTGTGTATATTTATACCTATCGAAATGTAGAAGACATTTTTCAAATCGGACCATGCATTAAAAAGTTATACGCAGTCAAAATATCTACATATATCTATCTCCCTCGCACTCCCTTTAGCTGAGTTACGATTATTAGTCGGGACACCAACCCGCGTTCGCACTTCCTTTAGCTGAGTGACGGGTATTAGATTGTCGGGACACCAACCCGACTATAGCGTTCTCTCTTGTTAGTAAATTATTTTAATACTTTTACATTAAATTAATAGATTTTTACCAAGTACGGTGACTTGTAGGGTCTTCGGGACGTTTGTCATTGCTTCCGGTGCACACTGGGCCAGAAAGTTAATTTTTTGGCCAAAAATCTGTAATTTCTTTCCTAGGACAGTTAGAAGGATGCAGTTTTTTGCGTTTTTTTCTTAAAAGATTGAACTTTCCAACGAACTAAAAGTAAAATTTCTTGGAATTTTATATGATATAGATAATCCAGACCAAAGTCGGAAAATTTTACGTACTTTTCGGTTTTTTATTTTTAAAAAAATAACTAGAAGACGCACTTCTTCCATTTTCGAAAACAATAAAGTATGAGATAAAACAAACTAAAAAAAATTAACATCACTAAAAAATATTATGTCATTTAAGATTTATGAACCGTTAAAAAGTGCAACTTTCTGAGGCTCCCACATCAACGTTTATCAAACAATCGATTTAAAAAAAATTTCTATTTTTTTTTTCTTGTTACCTTTTAAGTTTTATATAGTCAAATTATGTAAAAAAAATTGTTTAAAAATAATGTTTTTTGATTTGTTTAATGTTAATTTGACATATTCTGAAGTCATCACAAAAGTATGCTACATTTCTATTTGCATAGTCCTGATTAAATAGATAAATATAGGTTTGGAAAATACCATAATCGATTAGTTTACGTAAAAAGTAGATTTTAGATGTTGGTCACACTAAAATCAAATTTTTGAGCGCAAAATGTTCACCAAAACCTGAAGAAATAAAGTATGGCATACTCTTGGGCTCTCTTAGCTAAGCTCTTCAAAATAGCTCGACTTCGAGTTAAGCCTTCAATTAAAACTTAAATTACCGAAAACTAAGGCAAAACCGCATCGAGTCGGTGGGATACGCTTTTAGTAAATTGATCAACGAATTTTTTTTTGAAGGAATGAACTAATTTGGGGATGGCACTCGAAGGCACTCGAAAAGCAAAGTACTCATTTGCTGAAAAAAAGCGTAAAAATGAACAATTACATTTATTTTAGCAAACAAGTAAGACATACGAGCTATATTATATTTTTTACTTGTTGAAAATAATCCCTTCTGCAAGTTTCGGAAAGAAGTCGAACAGCAACATCAGCATCTTTGACTTCTAAATTTTTTTTTCATTTCCATCAATATTTTATGAAAATCACTTTGAAAATATGGTAAAAGAAAACTACTTGCCCGAATTCTTTGAAACTTTGGCATAAATTAGTTTAATGTATTATAAAAAGGATCCCAAACTCAATTTGGTCATTTTCTTAAAAAAGAAAAACGTATTTTTGGCCAAAAATCTGATCGGCTGGCCCAGTGTGCGGTGTCTTGGTGAGCTCCGTTTTCGCGCATGGATCACTATGGATAGTGACGAAGCGCACCAGGAGAGTGTGCGAAGGCGACTACTATATATAGACGAAGAAATGAAAATCTACTGTGATGGTCCATTCAGTATGATCGTACACCTATCGAAAGGTATTGCGAAAACTAACAGGATTGCATACCAAGACTTTAAGAAAATTAATTGGCTTGGGAGAGAGAGCGGTGAAAGTGAAAAAGTGCAAATTTTGAAATTTGGAGCTGTTGGGGCCGGTGGGGATAAATGCCCCCTCGCAATGTTTTAGTTGTATTTCTTTTGAAAATACCTGTCGAATGAGGGGTCATTTGTCAAAATCCGACGCTCCGTTCAAAAGTTATAGCCAAAATAAGATTTTCTTCGTCTTCCCAAAATGAAAATTTAATTCTGTTTGTCAGTTTGTCAGTTTGTCAGTTTGTCCAAAACATGTTTTTTAAGTTTTGACAATTTGATATGACGTTCATCACATCGATATAAAAAACTTTTGTTCTACCACTTTTGGAAAAACTCGCTATTTTTTCGGGAAAACAGCTATAAATAGCTAAAATTCGGAATTCCGTAACTTCTATACTACTAACAACGAGTAAATTTTAGGTAGCGTACTTATTTAGTCGCATCTAAAATCATTTTTCGTCACAAAAGTTGATATCAGAACTTTTGTACGTTGAAGGTGCGAACGTCACTAGTTTTTTACCTCGTTAAGAGGTGTTTTTATTTGATATACTTTATGGGGTCGGAAACGTCTCCTTCACTGCGTTGCAAACTTCTGACTGAAATCATAATACCCTCTGCAAGGGTATAAATATAAGATGGAATAAGATAGCTATTAAATAAAAATTGTTATTATCCTCCTCCTTCAGTCAGATTTAATAAGTTTTTGAGGAAAATTCCAAAAAAGTAAAAAACTTGTTGGTGTTTTTTTTAAAGGTGCAAAGACGGGCAAAAAGCAATAATACTACTTGTTTCTTTATAATTTTTTAATACATTTCTATAACAACCTTGCGTCGATCAGCGTAGATTTTAAACTAAAGCTTAACAGAACACAAACACTTTTGTTTTAATACACTAAATAACTGGACAATGCAAACAGTTCCCTTCAGTACCAGTTTTCACTCGTGAATCACCGGGTGAATCACTCGTGACATGTCATTTGGCACTCGTGACGACTTTCCATAAAAACATTTGTTCGAGATGTCCTACCCCGACCACTGTCACAGCTCAAATGACAATTTCTTCGAAGTCACCGGTGATATCACCAGTGCCTTATACAAATTTGTCATATGAGACGTCATGACATGTCTCGCACGATTTCACGAGTGACTTTTTCCAAAATGTCATCAGCAATTTCATTCCAAAAAAAAATACATACAAATTTATATTTATACCCTTGTAGAACGTATTATAATTTCAGTCAGATGTTTGCAACGCAGTGAAGGAGACGTTTCCGACCACATAAAGTATATATATTCTTGATCAGCACCAATAGCCGAGTCCATCTAGCCATGTCCGACTGTCCGTTTCTATGCGAACTAATCTCTCAGTTTTAAAGCGGGCTGTTTCAAAGCTTCCATAGGAATATTCAAACAAATATAAGAAAATTCATTGTAACTTTGTAGGAAGTAGGCGTTTTGATTCTTGACTACTTAAAAACAAAATTTAAATAAATAGAAACGCTGAATCTGGAATCCCTGGAACTGCACCGAGTAAGCATTCTTTAATCTACAAGGGTATATAAGCTTCGGCTGGCCGAAGGTAGCTTCCCTTCTTGTTTCAATTCATTTATTTAATTTTATTTATTTCAATTTATTTATTTCATTTCATTCATTTATATTTCTTATTTATTTTTTTTAAATTGTTTTATTTAAGTTATTGAAATTATTATAATTATTATTTCTAGATTTTTGTTTTACTAATTTATTATACCCGTTACTCGTAGAGTAAAAGGGTATATTGTATTCGTGCAAAATTATGTAACAGCTAGAAGGAAGCGTTTCCGACCCCATAAAGTATATATATTCTTGATCAGGGTCAGTAGCCGAGTTGATCTAGCCATGTCCGTATGTCCGTATGTCCGTCTGTCCGTCTGTATGAACGCTGAGATCTCGGAAACTACAAAAGCTAGAAGGTTGAGATCAAAATTTATATATCTATCTCCCTCGCACTCCCTTTAGCTGAGTTACGATTTTAGTCGGGACACCAACCCGAGTACAGCGTTCGCTTTAGCTGAGTGACGGGTATTAAATAGTCGGGACTATATCGTTCTCTCTTGTTTTTAATATTAAGCAAGGCCTTTCTAAGGTACTTGTCAGGGTCTTCGGAATGATGGGTCAACGCTCCTGAAAAGATTAAAGAAAAAAAGTATTACCATTTGTATTTAATATTCATATATAATAATCAATATAATTGCTTACTGACCATTAAGGACCGCATATAACCCTTTGCGTGCTTTTAAAGACTTTTTCCCGCTGCTTCCGTCTAGATTATAGTCGATGACCAGACTATCTGAAATAATCAGCTTCAGCCATTTCGATAAATTATTATTTTGCCCACTTTCTTTTGTGGCGACTACTATTATATAGCCGCAAAATTGAAAATCTGCTGTGATAGTCCGATCGTAATGAGTAATACACATAATCGAAAGGTATTGCAAAAACTTAAAGGATTGGATACCAAGACTTTAAGAAAATCAATTGGCTTGGGAGAGAGAGCGGTGAAAGTGAAAAAGTGCAAATTTCGAAATTTGGAGCTGTTGGGGCCGGTGGGGATAAATGCCCCCTCGCAATGTTTTAATTGTGTTCTTATTGAAAATACCCGTCGACGCTCCGTTTAAAAGTTATAGCCAAAATAAGATTTTCTACGTCTTCCCTAAATGAAAATTTTATTCTGTTTGTCAGTTTGTCAGCTTGTCAGTTTTTCAGTTTGTCCAAAACATGTTTTTTAAGTTTTGAAAATTTGATATGACGTTCATCACATCGATATAAAAAACTTTTGTTCTACCACTTTTGGAAAAACTCGCTAGTTTAGCGGGAAAGCAGCTATAAATAGCTAAAATTCGGAAAACCGTAACTTCTATACTACTAAAGCTACATACTTGTGCTGCATCTCGTTTGAAAGGTATTTTTAAATGCTATAAACGTCTTCTATTAGGAATTTGTGTAAATGTAATAGTTAAAAAGATATAAACAAAAGACAATTTTTTTAAACTTTTTTTTTAGCTTTTTTTATTTTTCTCAAAAACAGCTCTAACGATTTTCTTTAAAACTTTAAACTGTATAGCCCTTGAGATTCCTTAAATTTTGGTATACAACACATTATTGTAAAAAGTCACGTTTAAAAGTTATTTTTATACGAAAATAGCCACTTTTGCCAGCTCGAACAACTAACGCTCCCTGAGTATTGAATTTTGTGTGAGGGTATCCGAACTGTATTTTAGGGTCATGGAATCAGTAAATTTGCACTTAAGAGTTCCATATAGGAATATTTTGTTTCACTTTTGGAAAAAGCCGCTACTTTAGCGGGAAAAAGCTAAAAATAGCTACATTTCGTTTGTTTGAAAGTTCTACACTACTAAAGGTACAGACATGTGCTATACCTCGTTTAAATGGTATTTTGAAATACTTCAACGCCTTTTTAATTTAATTCGTTAAAATACAATAGTTTAAAAATTATGATTTATGACCAATTTAAATTTAAATGTTTATATTAGCACCTATGAGAGCAAAAGTAAACAAACAAAAACTTCTGATATCAAATAAAAACACCTCTTAACGAGGTAAAATACTAGTGACGATCGCACCTTCAACGTACAAAAGTTCTGATATCAACTTTTGTGACGAAAAATGATTTTAGATGCGACTAAATAAGTACGCTACCTAAAATTTATTCATTCGGCACGCTACAACAGAAAAGCGGGCCGAACGAGTAAATTTTAGGTAGCGTACTTATTTAGTCGCATCTAAAATAATTTTTCGTCACAAAAGTTGATATCAGAACTTTTGTACGTTGAAGGTGCGATCGTCACTAGTATTTTACCTCGTTAAGAGGTGTTTTTATTTGATAAAATTAAAGACCGATTTTTAAGGGGATACGACCACAGCCCAAAACGTAAGAGCTAGAGCAGCCAAATTTTTTCATGTCTCCCCAGTGGCCCCAAACAGCTCCAACATCCATGTTTTGAGAAAAAAAAATTATATGTACTTTAGCTTAATTTCTAATGTGGTTGGAATTTTGAAATTTGGATTTTGCAGAATTTTAGGTCCTGAAAAGGCCTAATTAGAAATCTAAAAGAAATTTCGGTATCCCCCATAACACTAGTTTACAAAATAAAATCGACCTCACCCTAATCGAAGGCAACCTTAATTTTCCGGTAAAGTACATCTCCCTGATTAAGAAATGGGCACTTATAATTTTTTGTATGGTGTCAATTTTTTTTTAAGTGTAAAAAACGTTTTTGGCCCTTTTTTATTATACCCGTTACTCGTAGAGTAAAAGGGTATACTAGATTCGTGCAAAAGTATGTAACAGCTAGAAGGAAGCGTTTCCGACCCCATAAAGTATATATATTCTTGATCAGGGTCACTAGCCGAGTCGATCTAGCCATGTCCGTCTGTCCGTCTGTCCGTCTGTCCGTCTGTCTGTCTGTCCGTCTGTATGAACGCTGAGATCTCAGAAACTACAAAAGCTAGAAGGTTGAGATTTCCCACACATATTCTTGGGCTTCCTACGCAGCGCAAGTTTATTTTAGCCGAGCGCCACGCCCCCTCTAACGCCCACAATCGCCCACTAACGATTTTAAAATGGGTCCTGCGCCCACATCTTTAAAGATTTCCGAGAAGTATAAATGCAATTTTGTTGTGTATATTTATACCTATCGAAATGTAGAAGACATTTTTCAAATCGGACCATTCATTAAAAAGTTATACGCAATCAAAAATTATATATCTATCTCCCTCGCACTCCCTTTAGCTGAGTTACGATTATTAGTCGGGACACCAACCCGACACAGCGTTCGCACTCCCTTTAGCTGAGTCATGGTGGAACTATACAAGGTGGTCTCGTCAGCTCTGCTGAGGACGTTAAATATGTTTACCTCTCTGTCTCTCTTAAGCGATAGAATGAGAAAGCTAGATAGAGACTGGCACAAATAACGTCCTCAAAAGAGGGCAGCTCTCGCGACGAGATCACCTTGTATAGTTCTACCATGAGCTGAGTGACGGGTATTAGATAGTCGGGACACCAACCCGACTATAGCGTTCTCTCTTGTTTTTTATCTCGAGTTCTGGTAAACCGACTGAGGTCATCGATGACTCATTTTACAGGTAATATATTGCTCTTTAACTTTCTTATACACAGCATTGAGTTTCAGTCATTAGTTTAGAAGCCACACCTCGTCAAAGTTAAAAAATTTGAAAAAAATGCAAAAGTTTTGGCATAAATGGCTTCGTTAAAAATACACGCAAAAAAACCGAAATTAGTTTTATAACTTATTCTGGTAGATGGTACTTTGACAAAAAAAAACAAGCTAATGATCATTAGAATCCACCAGAAAATGAATTTTATATCGATTTTTTAAGTTGGGCAAAACGGGTATTACAGCCCTGTTAGAGCCCTGTGAGAGACCTGTTGTCTCAGTTAACAGCTGTAAACGGCCAAAAAATCATGGTTGTCCCAAACTTAAAATATTCATATAAAATTCATTTCTGGTGGATTCTAATGATCATTAGCTTGTTTTTTTTGTCAAAGTACCATCTACCAGAATAAGTTATAAAACTAATTTCGGTTTTTTTGCGTGTATTTTTAACAAAGCCATTTATGCCAAAACTTTTGCATTTTTTTCAAATTTTTTAACTTTGACGAGGGGTGGCTTCTAAACTAATGACTGAAACTCAATGCTGTGTATAAGAAAGTTAAAGAGCAGTATATTACCTGTAAAATGAGTCATCGATGACCTCAGTCGGTTTACCAGAACTCGAGATAAACAATAAAAAAGGGCCAAAAACGTTTTTTACACTTAAAAAAAAATTGACACCATACAAAAAATTATAAGTGCCCATTTCTCAATCAGGGAGATGTACTTTACCGGAAAATTAAGGTTGCCTTCGATTAGGGTGAGGTCGATTTTATTTTGTAAACTAGTGTAATTTGGGGGCTACATTTAAAATTAACTTTTCGATTTAAAAAATCTAAATCGCTGCTCCGATCAAGATGATTTTTGGCTCAATAGTTATTCTTTGGCCCAAATGCTTAATAGGTATGATCTTCGGCTGGCCGAATTTTTTTTTTCAAACGTAAGAAAAATATTATAGCTCCCATAGGAATAGTAAAAAAAAATAAAAGAAAAAACATTGTAGGAAGTAGTCGTTTTGATTTTTGACAATTTACAAAAAAAATTTAAATAGGCATACCTGCAAGGGTATATAAACTTCGGCTGGCCGACCCGTTACTCATAGAGTAAAAGGGTATACTGCGTTCGTGCAAAAGTATGTAGCATCTAGAAGGAAGCGTTTCCGACCCCATAAATATATTCTTGATCAAGGTCACTAGCCGAGTCGATCTAGCCATGTCGGTCTGTCCGTCTATCTGTCTGTCTGTCCGTCTGTATGAACGCTGAAATCTAGAAAACTACAAGAGCTAGAAGGTTGAGATTTCCCACACATATTCTTGGGCTTTCCCTCTTACGCCCACAATCGCCCACTAACTATTTTAAAACGTGTCTAGCGCTCACATCTTTAAAGAATTCCGAGAAGTATAAATGCAATTTTGTTGTGTATATTTATACCTATCGAAA
Organism: Drosophila takahashii; assembly: GCF_030179915.1. Lineage (NCBI taxonomy): Eukaryota > Metazoa > Arthropoda > Insecta > Diptera > Drosophilidae > Drosophila > Drosophila takahashii. Next base: position 28,882,669 of record NC_091678.1, on the reverse strand, counting down.
TGTAGAAGACATTTTTCAAATCGGACCATTCATTAAAAAGTTATGCCTTTTTATTGTTTTTTAGATTAAAATGAACTATTTTCACTTTTATTCACTTTTTCCAAAAAATATTAAATTGATGTGACCCTGCATCATATATTTGATAATAGCATACCAAAGAAATATAAAAATTAGTCAAAATTTCGTTGCAAGTAAAGGTCATACTTTGCCCGCGAATAAATATTTCGTTTGAATAATATTTTTCAGTGCCCGTAATCATTAAAGGTTACGTATTTATAGGTATACTAAGCATTTTCGTCAATTCAAGTGCTATCAATACTACCAAGACGAATTTTATTTTTTTAACAACACTTAAAAATGGCTTAGGCCACGATCTGACGATCAAATTATTTTATTTCACAGAAAACGTTTAAAAATGTAAAAACAATAATAGTTTTCTATGTAAGTTAATGGCAAATTGCCATTGGCAATCCTCGATAAATGTGATCAAATATTTTTTTTGTTGTATCCCTTATTTATTCTTATTATTATTTGTAAAAATTTTAAGTAAAACAAGAGAGAATGCTATAGTCGAGTGCCTCGACTTTTAGATACCCGTTACTCAGCTAAACAACTTAATAGAAATATGCCTTCTTATATGTTTTTCGCCGCTCGATTTTTACCCAGGGATCTCTTTCTAGAACTTTCAATTCTGCCTAGCACATCTTCCGTCTCTCTCTAGCGCAGGTGAATGCACTTATGAAAAACGTATACGAGCAAAAAGAGACGAAATGCGCGCCCCATTTCAAATAATTTAAAATTTGCATTAACATAATGTGAATTAGAGTGACCACAGAAAAAAAGGCAGATTTTTTCCAATGTCATTTCCTAGATGGCGCTAGTGTATATTGTATTGCGCCATCTACCGCCAGATATTGGTACTACTGGTCATGAAAGGCGGAAATGTAGGCGCTGGCCAGGTTTAAGCGTTTATTGGGTTTGTGGGCGTTAGAGTGGGCGTGGCAATATTTTTTACTTGGCCAATCGATAGGTATTGACGAAGCGAATACATATTAGTTACTATTTTCATAATAGCTTCAAAACTGTGCGCGTTAAAGGGGGCTTGTGGGCGTTAGAGGGGGCGTGGCACCTTTTTGAAACAAACTTGCTCTGCGTAGGAGCTCCTAGAATATTCATGCAAAATGCCAATTTTCTAGCTTTTATAGTTTCCGAGATCTCAGCGTTCATACGGACAGACAGACAGACAGACAGACAGACGGACAGACAGACGGACAGACGGACATGGCTAGATCGACTCGGCTAGTGATCCTGATCAAGAATATATATACTTTTTGGGGTCGGAAACGCTTCCTTCTAGCTGTTACATACTTTTGCACGAATACAATATACCCTTTTACTCTACGAGTAACGGGTATAATAAATTAAAATCATCAATAAATATTATTATTATAGACCTTTTGATTATAGTTATTTAGTATAATTTATTTGATTACAAATTATTAATATATTTTCTACGTATTTTAAAAATTAAAAAAAAAGATAAACAAGAAAGGAAGTTAACTTCGGCCAGCCAAAGTTTATATACCCTTGCAGGTATGCCTACCTAAAATGTTGCTTTTACAATGCACACTGGGCCAGCCGATCAGATTTTTGGCCAAAAATACGTTTTTCTTTTTTAAGAAAATGACCAAATTGAGTTTGGGATCCTTTTTATAATACATTAAACTAATTTATGCCAAAGTTTCAAAGAATTCGGGCAAGTAGTTTTCTTTAACCATATTTTCAAAGTGAAAAATTCATAAAATATTGATGGAAATGAAAAAAAATTTAGAAGTCAAAGATGCTGATGTTGCTGTTCGACTTCTTTCCGAAACTTGCAGAAGGGATTATTTTCAACAAGTAAAAAATATAATAAAAAATAAATGTAATTGTTAATTTTTACGCTTTTTTTCAGCAAATGAGTACTTTGCTTTTCGAGTGCCTTCGAGTGCCATCCCCAAATTAGTTCATTCCTTCAAAAAAAAATTCGTTGATCAATGTACTAAAAGCGTAGCCCACCGACTCGATGCGGTTTTGCCTTAGTTTTCGGTAATTTAAGTTTTAATTGAAGGCTTAACTCGAAGTCGAGCTATTTTAAAGAGCTTAGCTAAGAGACCCCAAGAGTATGCCATACTTTATTTCTTCAGGTTTTGGTGAACATTTTGCGCTCAAAAATTTGATATTAGTGTGACTAACATCTAAAATCTACTTTTTACGTACACTAATCGATTATGGTATTTTCCAAACCTATATCTATCTATTTAATCAGGACTATACAAATAAAAATGTAGCATACTTTTGTGATGACTTCAGAATATGTCAAATTAACATTAAACAAATCAAAAAACAATATTTTTAAACAATTTTTTTTACATAATTTGATTATATAAAACTTAAAAGGTAACAAGAACAAAAAAATAGAAATTTTTTTGAAATCGATTGTTTGATAAACGTTGATGTGGGAGCCTCCGAAAGTTGCACTTTTTAACGGTTCATAAATCTTAAATGACATATTATTTTTTAGTGATGTTAATTTTTTTTAGTTTGTTTTATCTCATACTTTATTGTTTTCGAAAATGGAAGAAGTGCGTCTTCTAGTTATTTTTTTAAAAATAAAAAACCGAAAAGTACGTAAAATTTTCCGACTTTGGTCTGAATTATCTATATCATATAAAATTCCAAGAAATTTTACTTTTAGTTCGTTGAAAAGTTCAATCTTTTAAGAAAAAAACGCAAAAAACTGCATCCTTCTAACTGTCCTAGGAAAAAAATTACAGATTTTTGGCCAAAAAATTAACTTTCTGGCCCAGTGTGCAATGTCAAATATCAAAAAGCCTACTTTCTATAAAGTTTTTTCTATTATTTTGTTAATTATTCCTATGGCAGCCATAAGACATAGTGGTCCGATCCGGCTCGTTCCGACATATGTACAACCTGCAATAGAGTCAAAATCTGCCAAGTGGGCCACCCCTGTTCTGAAGGTCCGATTTTCATCGAACTTTTTTACTTTTCCGGTTCACAACGTAAATATAAGAACTTCATTTGAACGGTTTTGTGAAATTTTGAGTTTTACCGGAGTTATAGGGGTCAAAACATGGCATTTTTGACACTTTTTCGAAAAAGTTGCACTCAGTCATAAATTCATAACTTCGGAACGGTAAGAGATATCTTTATGATGTTTTCACTAATCGCTCAAGAATTATTATGGGTTTCCATAAAAAAATGTAAAATAAATTCAAATTTATTTTTCTTAAAAATAAATCAACATTTTTTTTAGTTTTTATTTTTTCAGTGTTCTTCACCAGCTATAGAGTTTAAAACCATTTGAAAATGAAGTTTGATTCATTACGAAAAAGATCCAAAAAAAAAAAGAGTGGCCCGGCCAAAGGTTTTTCGCAATATCGATTTGAAGAAGGGCGCACAGCGGTTTTCCATACCTTTGGCCGGGCCACTCTTTTTTTTTTGGATCTTTTTCGTAATGAATCAAACTTCATTTTCAAATGGTTTTAAACTCTATAGCTGGTGAAGAACACTGAAAAAAATAAAAACTAAAAAAAAATGTTGATTTATTTTTAAGAAAAATAAATTTTAATTTTTTTTACATTTTTTTATGGAAACCCATAATAATTCTTGAGCGATTAGTGAAAACATCATAAAGATATCTCTTACCGTTCCGAAGTTATGAATTTATGACTGAGTGCAACTTTTTCGAAAAAGTGTCAAAAATGCCATGTTTTGACCCCTATAACTCCGGTAAAACTCAAAATTTCGCAAAACCGTTCAAATGAAGTTCTTATATTTTCGTTGTGAACCGGAAAAGTAAAAAAGTTCGATGAAAATCGGACATTCGGAACAGGGGTGGCCCACTTGGCAGATTTTGACTCAATAGAAAGAAGACTTTTGGTAAAAGTTTCATCGCGATAGCTTTAAAACTGAGGCCTTAGTTGGCATAGAAACGGACAGACGGACAGACGGACATGGCTAGATGGACTCGGCTATTGATGCTGATCAAGAATATATATATGTACATTATGTGGTCGGCGTTGCAAACATCTGACTGAAATTATAATACCCTCTGCAAGGGTATAATGTGAGAGCCAGACTTTTGGTTTTGGTGTAAGACTTAGGATTTCAAAAAGTTATAAGTTAGTGATTTTTTGCTAACAAATATTATAATCGGGGTGCCACCAAAATCACACAGCGCATAAGTGGCCTGATATTGATGCTATTCGGAAACCCACCCCCATTTAACGCTCAGAAATTATCTATCCCCACACCGCCGCCTGCAAAAAGGAACAGGATTTCATGAATACTACATTCTGCTCTCATTGCGATCGGACGTTACTCTATTCTTTCTGCTATGACTCTTTGTGCCGAATGCAATTCCGACTTTACCGCTACACAGCTGCGTTGCTTTGATGCCATCCGCTGTTCGTCTGTTTGCCGCCGTGTTTTTCATATTGCCTGTATTGATTTGCAGCCAGGTGCGATTAATTTGCTTACGAATTTGCCAAACATTATTTGGCAATGTGATTAGTGTGTTGCCGGCCATGACTCGCAGTCTAAAATTGAGGAACTCAACAAAAGAGAGATAGTGCTCAACCATCTACGGGTCTCGAAAACGTTAACATCAATGACCGGAAAAAAGGAGCTAAAAAGACTGCAGCTCCTATTCAAACTTTGGCAAGTCCTCTTCAAGTTGTAGCAGCAGCTCCCTAAACAGAGCCTTCGCCATTGGGTTATAATGCTGTTTACAAAAAGAAGAATATTCCCAAGAACAACAATAAGAGGAGCCTAATTGGAAAAGGCCCTACTTGTGATGAACTCGAAGTTGTGCCCAGCAATTCTTTATTACATGTTGGCAAATGTTCTATTAACACAAAGCCAGAGGCGTTGTGTAAATATGTGTCTGAGAAGCTAGACATTAAAGCCGATGCCATATCTTGCCACGCTCTCGTTAAAAAAAGTGTGGATATTTCAACACTTAAATTTATCACTATGGACGGCAGTCCATGTAGTGACGAAGCGCACCAGGAGAGTGTGCGAAGGCGACTACTATTATATAGCCGCAAAATTGAAAATCTGCTGTGATAGTCCGATCGTAATGAGTAATACACCAATCGAAAGGTATTGCAATAACTTAAAGGATTGCATACCAAGCCTTTAAGAAAATCAATTGGCTTGGGAGAGAGAGCGGTGAAAGTGAAAAAATGAAAATTTCGAAATTTGGAGCTGTTGGGGCCGGTGGGGATAAATGCCCCCTCGCAATGTTTTAGTTGTATTCCTTTTGAAAATACCCGTCGAATGAGGGGTCATTTGTCAAAATCCGACGCTCCGTTCAAAAGTTATAGCCAAAATAAGATTTCCTTCTTCTTCCCAAAATGAAAATTTAATTCTGTTTGTCAGTTTGTCAGTTTGTCAGTTTGTCCAAAACATGTTTCTTAAGTTTTGAAAATTTAATATGACGTTCATCCCATCGATATAAAAAACTTTTGTTCTACCACTTTTGGAAAAACTCGCTAGTTTAGCGGGAAAACAGCTATAAATAGCTAAAATTCGGAAAACCGTAACTTCTATACTACTAAAGCTACAGACTTGTGCTGCATCTTGTTTGAAAGGTATTTTTAAATGCTATAAACGCTTTTATATGCAATTTGTGTAAATGTAATAATTAAAAAGATATGAACAAAAGACAATTTTTTAAAACTTTTTTTTTAGCTTTTTTTTATTTTTCTCAAAAACGGCTCTAACGATTTTCTTGAAAACTTTAAACTGTATAACCCTTGAGATTCCTTAAATTTTGGTATATAACACATTACTGTAAAAAGTCACGTTTAAAAGTTATTTTTATACGAAAATAGCCACTTTTGCCAGCTCGAACAACTAAAGCTTCCTGAGTATTGAATTTTGTGTGAGGGTATCCGAACTGTATTTTAGGGTCATGGAATCAGTAAATTTGCATTTAGGAGTTCCATATAGGAATCTTTTGTTCTACGACTTTTGGAAAAAGCCGCTACTTTAGCGGGAAAAAAGCTAAAAATGGCTAAATTTCGTTAGTTTGTAAGTTCTACACTACTAAAGGTACAGACATGTGCCATACCTCGTTTAAAAGGTATTTTGAAATACTTTTTAACTTAATTTGTTTAAATACAATGGCTTACAAATTATGATTGACCAATTTAAATTTAAATGTATATATTAGCTCCTATGAGAGCAAATGTAAACAAACAAAAACTTCTGATATCAAATAAAAACACCTCTTAACGAGGTAAAAAACTAGTGACGATCGCACCTTCAACATACAAAAGTTCTGATATCAACATTTGTGACGAAAAATTATTACACTCGTCATTAAATAGACTTTCTAATATTTTTTTATTCGGCACGCTGCAATAGAAAATGCCTGTGAAGGGAAAAAGGCTGGAATAGTCTGCTAGGGCGGGCCGAATGAGAAAAGATTAGAAAGTCTATTTAATGACGAGTGTAATAATTTTCCGTCACAAATGTTGATATCAGAACTTTTGTATGTTGAAGGTGCGATCGTCACTAGTTTTTTACCTCGTTAAGAGGTGTTTTTATTTGATATATTATTAGATTGTTTGAGTTAGATGCAGTCATTGCATAGCCACAAAAATTGGCGCATTTTTTTTTTCCTTTAGTAAATAAACTCTATGTTAATATGATCAGAAAACCCCCCACACTGTTAAATAAAAAACACGAACACACAAAATACATTTTTCGTGAACCGAACCGAATATCAAAAAAAAAGTTCCGGTTCGGTTCCGGTTCAATTATAAAAAAATTCGGCGATCCGGTTTACGGTTCGGTTCGTTTTCTAAAAAAAAGTAAACCACTCCGGTTCGGAGTGGTTCAGCTCCGGAGTGGTTCACAGCCCTGATTTTTATACCCGTTACTCGTAGAGTAAAAGGGTATATTGTATTCGTACAAAAGTATGTAACAGGGAGAAGGAAGCGTTTCCGTCCCTATAAAGTATATATGGGCGGTTCTTTTACAAACCGAACACCTTTTATTGGCTCACATTTTTGATTTGCCTGAAACTTTTTTTACACGTACTATTCGGAAAATAAGTAAACACGTGTATCAGGATTTGACCGAAAAAAAATTATTTTCCTAGTTAGAATTTTTTTAAGTGTGCCAAAAATTGTCAAATTTGAAAAAGTACCCTCTCATTGAAAATCTGTATCTCCGGTTATATGAATCCAATTGACTTCATGTCTGTTTATTATTTGTTATTTTTATACCCGTTACTCGTAGAGTAAAAGGGTATACTAGATTCGTGCAAAAGTATGTAACAGGTAGAAGGAAGCGTTTCCGACCCTATAAACTATATATATTCTTGATCAGGATCACTAGCCGAGTCGATCTAGCCATGTCCGTCTGTCCGTCTGTCTGTCCGTCTGTCCGTCTGTCTGTCTGTATGAACGCTGAGATCTCGGAAACTATAAAAGCTAGAAGATTGACATTTTGCATGCAGATTCTAGGAGTTCCTACGCAGCGCAAGTTTGTTTTAAAAGGGTGCCACGCCCCCTCTAACGCCCACAATCGCTAATATACGATTTTAAAAATTTCAATATTTCGGAAAAGTAAAAATGCAGTTTTATTTTTTAAATCGGACCTTTCGTTAAAAAGTTACGGCGGATCAAAGTTTTTATCTCCACCTCCTTCGCACTCCCCTTAGCTGAGTAACGGGTATCTGATAGTCGGGGCACCCGACTATAGCGTTCTCTCTTGTTTTTAATTAGAATCGTGATAAACCGATTTCAGCCATCAAATACTCATTTTACAGGTACACTCAGAAAAAAAATCGCCCTAAATTTTAAAAAATCGCCATACTTTGAAAATCGCCTTGAAATTCAGAAAATATTTTTATTTTTTTTCTAAAAATATTTTTCTAAATAATAAGAAAAACTTACCCTGATTAGATCAACTCCTCTTGTTATCCACTTTTAGAAAAATTTTCTGTTATTCAGAAATTTTTCTTTCAAACTAAGAAAAAATCGCCTTACATTTTAGGAAATTGGCCCAATCGGTAGCCTAGGGGTCTAATGCGAGCGGATTATTTGTTTTCTACGCTTATATTCGGAAGCGTGTGTTCGATCCCATTCGACTGCAAACTGTGACGTAAGGGGTTCGATTCCCACGAGCGACCAAAATGTTTTTCTCAAGATAGTAAGTTATTTGATTTTTATATTTATCATTAATAAATAATATAATAATTTCAGTTATTATTTCAGTTACAATTTAAGATTAAAAGTGTGTTTGTGTAAATAGAGGAGAGAAAAATAAGTTGAAAAACGGGAACCCCAACAAAAACACCCCACACCGACAGAGGAGTGGAGTCGGCATAACTCCCGATTCCCCGATTTTTTCTTTTCTTCTTCTTATTAAGTTTTGCAAAAACTAACCCTAAATTTCAGAAATTTTTTTTCTAATTTTTAGAAATATTTGTTCTAAAAGGCAATGCGAGCTGCCTTTGGCTTAAAAAGTATGGCGATTTTCTAAAATTCAGGGCGATTTTTTTTCGGAGTGTAATAGAATGTCCTCTAACTTTCTTATACACAGCATTGAGATCCATTCATAGGTTTAGAAACTACACTTTGTCAAAGTTAAAAATGTGGCAAAAATGCTATGCCGCATTACGCGGTTATCCCACGACATTGTTCGGCTCATTCATTAGAGCAATTTTTACTTAGCCTATACGATTTTACGTAGGTGCGAGCATAACAAATATACAACCCTAGTCAAAAATATTTTCACAAATTTGAGTGTTAGCTGTACTCATATTTTGAACTTATAACATAATCATTTTGTCACCTATGGAAAGAGCACTTCAATTCCGTTTAAATGACACTAATATGTTCTTAACCCATTAAGCTCCCTTTGAAAAATTAGAAAATTTGACAATTTTTTTTGAAAGTCTAATTTTCAACATTTTTCCTGGGGTTTAAAACAAAAATGTTTTGATGCAAAGTTGTTACCCGACTAATTAGGTGCTATAAACAAATAAGAACAATACAATTATTATTTCAGTGGCATACTCGGAGAGATTATGATTACTTCTTCTTGGTTTCAACATCGAATTGATGTCGATTTTAAAATAAAAATAAAATAAGAAGAAGAAAATAAAAAATCGGGGAATCGGAAATTACACCCACAACAAGAGAGAACGCTATATTCGGGTGTCCAGTCAGATACCCGTTACTTGGCTAAAGGGAGTGCGAGGGAGATATAAAATTGCATTTATACAGCTCGGAAATCTTGAAAGGTTTGGTCGTTAGAGGGGGCGTAGCGCTTGGCTGAGATAAACTTATGCTGCGTAGGAAGCCCAAGAATATGTTTAGGTAATCCTAAATTTTTAGCTTTTGTAATTTCCGAAATCTCAGCGTTCATACAGACAGACACACGGACATGGCTAGATCGAATCGATTATATATTATAAAGTATACATATATACTTCTTAAGCAAAAGGTAAAAGCAGAATGGAAATTCGAAAATTTTTGGCGGAGATACAGTGATTAACGCAAAACGACTTTTATAAGTAGTGTTTCAGTAATCGCTTTGCCACAGATTTATAAGCCGTTACTATCGGCTACAAAAATTAGTCGATGTTGTTATTATTATGCCATTTCCTCACTGATGTACATACTGTAGTATTTTTTCGGAATTAAAAAAAATGCTATTTCCTGTCCGCACGGGACAGCATTTAGCATTCAGCATCTATAGATAATATATTATTTCGAAAACAGATGTGCTTTGCTTTTAAATTCAAAATATTCAATGCTAACAAAAATTATCTTATTTTTGTCATGTGTTTGCTGCTGAAAATTCAGAAACAGCTAGAGAAACAGTGCAGGCACGGAAATACAAAGGAAAGCGTTGAAAGCTTTTCATGAGAAAAACATTTTTCAAAACCTGAGATATGGGCATAATTTCTCAAATATGAATCCGCAAACAGGAGATTTGAACAATCAAATGTATTGACCATGGACAATAAAGATTTGAATGTTTTATTAAGCTTTTGTTTGCATTAGATATTGCTATGCAATGCACATTAGATCTTTTTTTGGGATCATTCTATTGTTGATTTTGCAATCCTTCGGTGGTCTTATCGATATGGTGGTTTGTTGCCTCTTACTTCCTGTGACAAACCTGAGCGGCAAAAGATTGGTAAGGTTTTGTTAACTGCAGTTATTCGTATTTTTTTCCTGCAGAGAAATCATCTATAGTGAGCCTTGATAATTTCGAAAATTTTGCGATGGCCGTTTTGTCAATAGTCAAAAAATACTCAGTTATTTGGTATTTTAGGCACGAGAATATCAAAATGTAGTAGCATTTATTGTCGAATGCTCTTTTCTCCCACCTCTAGAACCACTTAAAAATATATGGGAAAAATGTAACATATACCAAAAAATGTCAAAATGCTACATTCAGCTCCGGTGAGGAAAGGGCATTATTATGACATTTAAAATTCCGGGTACATTCCTAAACTGTTGAATTTTTGAGTTTTGGTCAGCTGTTAATTAGCTGTTTCATACAAAGTCAACTTTCAGAAATTTCAACAATTCAACAGCCTGGAGGCTGTTAAAATGTTTTTTTCAGTTTGAAGCTATCGTGTTGAAACTTGCCCTAAAGTTTTCATCCTATTGCAGGTAGTTTAAAAGTCGGAACCAGCCGGATCGGAAAAATAATGGAAACCATTTTAACTTTGGTGTTTTTTTTGCGGTTTAACCATCCATCTCTTTGAATTATTAAATTTTTTATATTTCTGAATTTCGGATTAAATTTAAAAAAAAATCGAACGACTATAACATATAGCTGCCATAGGAACGCTTGGAAACATAATGGGATCATAATAGGAAATAAATTATAGCATATTTTTTTAATATTTCCGAATTTCAAATTAAATTTAACAAAAATCCGACGACTATATTAATTTAATTTAATTTATTTTGGTTCTATCCCAGTGCTACAGGCTAAGTGAAGCCTTTTAGTTTTGGCACCAGTCACTACGGGTACAATATTTTTACATTACATTTACATTTTGTCTTACTTACTACCATTATAAAATCTTAAAAACAAACAAACATAAGACAAAACTTTTTTATTACAATTCAAAAATGTATAGGGTAGTCATTTAGTTGCTATATATCTGCAGCTATATAGCTGCCATAGCACTATGGGAAAAAGTCTATTTTTTTGGCATAAACTCTAGTTTTAGAGATACAATTTAGAAATTTTGTATATATACTATTAAGATAAAGCTGTAATTTCGGTTTTTGTTGCTTTTTGAATCGGACCATTGCTTTCATCCACCACCCACGCCGCATATTCAAATTAATTGGCAGGGATTTAAAAAAATTTGTATTTGTATTGGTAAGACGGTAAAATAATTTCGGCCTACGTTAATTTTTAAAATTTGTCAAAAAAAAATTGCTGACATGTACAAGAAAAGTGAAATATTATCTAATAGCAGATGCCAATTTTAGCTTTAATTGGGGTCCAGCTTCTTTATATTTGAGCCCTTTGCAGCCAGGATTTTCACTTGACTTGTTCCTTTCCATAAATTCAATTTTTAAGATTATTGAAAGCCACTTAGATGGTTTTTATACCCTTGTAGAGGGTATTATAATTTCAGTCAGATGTTTGCAACGCAGTGAAGGAGACGTTTCCGACCACATAAAGTATATATATTCTTGATCAGCATCAATAGCCGAGTCTATCTAGCCATGTCCGTCTGTCCGTCTGTCCGTTTCTATGCGAACTAGTCCCTCAATTATAAAGCTATCGCGATGAAACTTTCCCGAAAGTCTTCTTTCTATTGCAGGTAGTACATATGTCGGAGCGAGCCGGATCGGACCACTATATCTTAAGGCTCCCATAGGAAAATTCGAACAAATATAAGAAAATTCATTGTAACTTTGTAGGAAGTAGGCGTTTTGATTCTTGGCTACTTAAAAACAAAATTGGAATTCCTGGAACTGAACCAAGTAAGCATTACTTTATCTACAAGGGTATATAAGCTTCGGCTGGCCGAAGGTAGCTTCCTTTCTTGTTTTATTTAAAAAATATTTTTTTTATGTTTATAAGTTGCTGTATTTAAGTCATTTTTTTGAAGAAACGTGCAAAAAGTTGCAAAAATGATTAGTTTTGCGATATTAAGGATACATTTGGTAATAACTTTGCGTTTTTACCTTTTTGCAACTTTGTGCCATTTATAAGTTGTACACCACGGAACACAATCATACTTGTTAGTTATACCCGTTACTCGTAGAGTAAAAGGGTATATTAGATTCGTGCAAAAGTATGTAACAGCTAGAAGGAAGCGTTTCCGACCCCATAAAGTATATATATTCTTGATCAGGGGCACTAGCCGAGTCGATCTAGCCATGTCCGTCTGTCCGTCTGTCCGTTTGTCTGTCTGTCCGTCTGTCCGTCTGTCCGTCTGTATGAACGCTGAGATCTCAGAACTACAAAAGCTAGAAGGTTGAGATTTTCCACACATATTCTTTGGCTTCCTACGCAGCGCAAGTTTATTTTAGCCGAGCGCCACGCCCCCTCTAACGCCCACAATCGCCCACTAACGATTTTAAAATGGGTCCTGCGCCCACATCTTTAAAGATTTTCGAAAAGTATAAATGCAATTTTGTTGTGTATATTTATACCTATCGAAATGTAGAAGACATTTTTCAAATCGGACCATTCATTAAAAAGTTATACGCATTCAAAATATCTACATATATCTATCTCCCTCGCACTCCCTTTAGCTGAATTACTATTATTAGTCGGGACACCAACCCGCGTTCGCACTTCTTTTAGCTGAGTGACGGGTATTAGATAGTCGGGACACCAACCCGACTATAGCGTTCTCTCTTGTTTTAAGCTAAAAAGATGCACATTTCAAACAGTTTACAGTTGGACAACAAGCTATAATAATCAAAACATGTAATCTAAGATACATTTATAAATACCTTTGCTACGATTTGACATGATCAGAAATAATAAACCATTTTGTTGCTCCACAAAATAAGCACTGAAAGTTTGCAAAGTCAATCGAAGAGCTGACTTTGTTCGCTTATCAACACTATAGTGTTGTTAGTAAAAAATCTTTGATATCTGTTCTTGGCTAATTAGGGTATGTAAATTCACAAAATATATTTAATTTTTAAAAATAATTTGTAAAATAAGTTGATTTTATGCCAAAAAAAATTGACTTTTTTCCCATAGTGCATAGGAATGATCAAAAAATTAATGTCAACATAATTTGAATTTTAACATTTTTGCGATTTGTAAATTGTAAATAATTAAATAAATCACTATGGACGGCAGTCCATGTAGTGACGAAGCGCACCAGGAGAGTGTGCGAAGGCGACTACTATATATACACGAAGAAATGAAAATCTGCTGTGATGGTCCGATCATAATGAATGATACACCTATCGAATGGTATTGCAAAAACTTAAAGGATTGCATACCAAGACTTTAAGAAAATTAATTGGCTTGGGAGAGAGAGCGGTGAAAGTGAAAAAGTGAAAATTTCGAAATTTGGAGCTGTTGGGCCGGTGGGGATAAATGCCCCCTCGCAATGTTTTAGTTGTATTCTTTTTGAAAATACCCGTCGAATGAGGGGTCATTTGTCAAAATCCGACGCTCCGTTCAAAAGTTATAGCCAAAATAAGATTTTCTTCGTCTCCCCAAAATGAAAATTTAATTCTGTTTGTCAGTTTGTCCAAAACATGTTTTTAAAGTTTTGAAAATTTGATATGACGTTCATCACATCGATATAAAAAACTTTTGTTCTACCATTTTTGGAAAAACTCGCTAGTTTAGCGGGAAAACAGCAGTGTTGGGACATACCTAGATACTTTTACCTAGGTACAATTTAGTGGTACCTTTTACCTTACCTAGGTATACAAATAATTGAGTACCTTTTACCTTACCTAGGTATTTATTTTTATATATATTAAGGTACTTACATAGGTATTAAACATTGCTCTGATTTAAAATAGCCAAATCTGACTGCGACACTGTAGTATCGTTTCATTGTATCGTTTCGTTTCAGAATTGTAATAGTCGGAACGCAGCATTAATAACATGGGAACACAAAATTAAACTTTGTGAAATTTCCACGAATCATTTCTAGTTTTCCATGATAATTGGGTGATTCATTATCTACTCCTAAATGTTGTCAAATTTTGAATAAGTCATGGCAACCTCTAAAACTAAGAAACTAAAATACGTTCACTAAACATACACAGAGAAATGTAAATGTTTACTCCCATTCTGTAGGATGCCTTGACTTTTTTAAAATTTGACAACATTTAGGAGTAGATAATGAAATCAAAACATAGGTTTTATTAGTATAAGAAATCCAATAAAATGTCCCCATGAAAACGCTTTAAACCGAAATTAAAGCATACAATGAACAATAGATACAAGGAATAGTTAAAATTACTTCCATTCAAGATTTAATCCTCAGAATTGTTTTTACATCAGAAAAATCTCTACAATTTTGGGATTTTCAACTTTGGCGTCGAATTCCAAAGACATGGGCAATGGTTCACAATGGGGACTATTTTTTAGGAATGCCGTGATGTATTGAGAGTAGGTCCTACCGAAAATAATAAAGGTTAGTCCAATTACATAGGCCACGTAATTCAAAATGTGGGCAAACATCGGTTTTTTGTATTCTTAGCTATACCGCGGAACCTGTAGGTGATGGGACATAAGTTTGTATGGGACTTATACTCAGGATCACCCAATTATCATGGAAAACTAGAAATGGTTCGTGGAAATTTTTGGCTGTGTACCTGTGTAATTCAGCCGTTCTATTGTTTGTTTTGTGAAGTTAAAACTAATCGCAGTTTTTTTTATATAATTTTGTGCACGTATGTATGTTCCCATCACTACATCAAATTATTTATGAAACCAAAGTGTATTTGGCGCGCAAAAATGCCGTATGTACGTAAACAAGCGGCATATACATGCATATGCACAATATATAGTCAATGTTTCTACATACGGAATTTTTGCGCGCCAAATATGTACATGAGGGTTTCATAAATACATTAATGAAGTGATACGTGCATAAAATTATTCATGCCGCGTGGTTTAAAAATATCTGCACAAAATTAAAACATTTAAATTTAAATGAAATGAAAAGATATTGTTTGATTAAGACGACTAAAAACTGAAAACTAGTCTTATTTTAAGTTTAAATGATTACATTGAACAAAACAAAAAAATTATAAAAAATAAAAAATACCTTATAAATACCTTTTACCTTTACCTAGGTACTGGGAAATTTAAGTACCTTTACCTTACCTAGGTATTTATTTTTGACAATACCTTTTACCTTACCTAGGTAAAAAAACACAGTACCTTTCCCAACACTGGAAAACAGCTATAGGTAGCTTAAATTCGGAAAGCCGTAACTTCTATACTACTAAAGCTACAGGCTTGTGCTGCATCTCGTTTGAAAGGTATTTTTAAATGCTATAAACGCCTTCTATATGCAATTTGTGTAAATGTATATAGTTAAAAAGATATGAACAAGAGACAATTTTTTAAAACTTTTTTTTTAGCTTTTTTTTATTTTTCTCAAAAACGGCTCTAACGATTTTCTTTAAAACCTTAAACTGTATAGCCCTTGAGATTCCTTAAATTTTGGTATATAACACATTACTGTAAAAAGTCACGTTTAAAAGTTATTTTTATTTGAAAATAGCCACTTTTGCCAGCTCGAACAATTAACGCTCCCTGAGTATTAAATTTTGTGGGAGAGTATCCGAACTGTATTTTAGGGTCATGGAATCAGTAAATTTGCACTTAAGAGTTCCATATAGGAATCTTTTGTTATACGACTTTTGGAAAAAGCCGCTACTTTAGCGGGAAAAAGCTAAAAATAGCTAAATTTCGTTAGTTTGTAAGTTCTACACTACTAAAGGTACCGACATGTGCTATACATCGTTTAAAAGGTATTTTGAAATACTTAAACGCCTTTTTAACTTTATTTGTTTAAATACAATGGCTTACAAATTATGATTGACCAATTTAAATTTAAATGTATGTATATATTAGCTCCTATGAGAGCAAATGTAAACAAACAAAAACTTCTGATATCAAATAAAAACACCTCTTAACGAGGTAAAAAACTAGTGACGATCGCACCTTCAACATACAAAAGTTCTGATATCAACATTTGTGACGAAAAATTATTACACTCGTCATTAAATAGACTTTCTAATATTTTCTCATTCGGCACGCTGCAATAGAAAATGCCTGTGAAGGGAAAAAGACTGGAATAGTTTGCTAGGGCGGGCCGAATGAAGAAATATTAGAAAGTCTATTTAATGACGAGTGTAATCATTTTTCGTCACAAATGTTGATATCAGAACTTTTGTATGTTGAAGGTGCGATCGTCACTAGTTTTTTACCTCGTTAAGAGGTGTTTTTATTTGATTGTAAATAACACCAGTTTACAAAAAAAAATCGACGAAATATACCATGAATGAAACCTTTGTTTTCCGGTAAGGTACGTCTTCCTGATTAAGAAAATGGCACTTAACATTTTTTTTATGGATACATTTTTTTTTAAAGTGTAAAAAACGTTTTTGACCTTTTTTCAATTTCTAACTTGAGTTGTGGCTAACCGATTTCAACCATAAATAACTAATTTTACAGGTAATAGAATGCTCTCCAACTTTCTTATACACTGCATTGAGTTCCATTCATTAGTTTAGAAGCTACACTTCGTCAAAGTTGTAAAAGTGAGAAAAAATGCAAAAATGCTGGCATAAATGGCTTCGTTAAAAATACACGCCTAAAAACCGAAATTATTTTTATAACTTCTACTGATAGAAGGTGCTTTGACAAAAAAAACAAGCTATTGATTATTACAATGCACCAGCAAATTATTTTGATATGCATTTTTGAAGCTTGCGACAACGGTGTTTTTTTGGCCGTTAACTGTTAACTGTTAGCTGTTAACTGACACAACAGGGCTCTAACAGAGCTGTAATACCCGTTTTTCCCAACGCAAAAAATCGATATAAAATCGAACTATTGATTGATTTTTTTTTTGATGGTCTTGTTAGTTGACTGAAGGCTGTATCTTTAAGTATAAGTCATAAAACTAATTTCGGTTTTTAGGCGTGTATTTTTAACGATGCCATTTATGCCAGCATTTTTGCATTTTTTCTCACTTTTACAACTTTGACGAAGTGTAGCTTCTAAACTAATGAATGGAACTCAATGCAGTGTATAAGAAAGTTGGAGAGCATTCTATTACCTGTAAAATTAGTTATTTATGGTTGAAATCGGTTAGCCACAACTCAAGTTAGAAATTGAAAAAAGGTCAAAAACGTTTTTTACACTTAAAAAAAAATTGTATCCATAAAAAAATTTTAAGTGCCATTTTCTTAATCAGGAAGACGTACCTTACCGGAAAACAAAGGTTTCATTCATGGTATATTTCGTCGATTTTTTTTTGTAAACGGTGTTATTTACAATTTATTTAATTACTTACAATTTACAAATCGCAAAAATGTTTAAATTCAAATTATGTTGACATTAATTTTTTGATCATTCCTATGCACTATGGGAAAAAAGTCAATTTTTTTTGGCATAAAATCAACTTATTTTACAAATTATTTTTAAAAATTAAATATATTTTGTGAATTTACATACCCTAATTAGCCAAGAACAGATATCAAAGATTTTTTACTAACAACACTATAGTGTTGATATGCGAACAAAGTCAGCTCTTCGATTGACTTTGATGTGTGCGTAAATTAGTGAAAAATCTTTGCAAACTTTCAGTGCTTATTTTGTGGAGCAACAAAATGGTTTATTATTTCTGATCATGTCAAATCGTAGCAAAGGTATTTATAAATGTATCTTAGATTACATGTTTTGATTATTATGGCTTGTTGTCCAACTGTAAACTGTTTGAAATGTGCATCTTTTTAGCTTAAAACAAGAGAGAACGCTATAGTCGGGTGCCCCGACTATCAGATACCCGTTACTCAGCTAAAGGGAGTGCGAAGGAGATGGAGAAAAACTTTGATCCGCCGTAACTTTTTAACGAATGGTCCGATTTAAAAAATTTCTTCTACATTTCGATAGGTATTGGTAAACACAATAAAACTGCATTTTTACTTTTCCAAAATATTGAAATTTTTAAAATCGTATACAAGCGATTGTGGGCGTTAGAGGGGGCGTGGCACCCTTTTGAAACAAACTTGCGCTGCGTAGGAACTCCTATAATCTGCATGCAAAATGTCAATCTTCTAGCTTTTATAGTTTCCGAGATCTCAGCGTTCATACAGACAGACAGACAGACAGACAGACGGACAGACAGACGGACAGACGGACATGGCTAGATCGACTCGGCTAGTGATCCTGATCAAGAATATATATACTTTATGGGGTCGGAAACGCTTCCTTCTAGCTGTTACATACTTTTGCACGAATCTAATATACCCTTTTACTCTACGAGTAACGGGTATAACTAACAAGTTTGATTGTGCTCCGTGGTGTACAACTTATAAATGGCACAAAGTTGCAAAAAGGTAAAAACGCAAAGTTATTACCAAATGTATCCTTAATATCGCAAAACTAATAATTTTTGCAACTTTTTGCACGTTTCTTCAAAAAAATGACTTAAATACAGCAACTTATAAACATAAATAAAAATATTTTTTAAATAAAAAAACAATCTAAGTGGCTTTCATTAATCTTAAAAATTGAATTTATGGAAAGGGACAAGTCAAGTGAAAATCCTGGCTGCAAAGGGCTCAAATATAAAGAAGCTGGACCCCAATTAAAGCTAAAATTGGCATCTGCTATTGGATAATATTTCACTTTTCTTGTACATGTCAGCAATTTTTTTTTTGACAAATTTTAAAAATTAACGTAGGCCGAAATTATTTTACCGGCGTGTATTTTTAACGATGCCATTTATGCCAGCATTTTTGCATTTTTTCTCACTTTTACAACTTTGACGAAGTGTACCTTCTAAACTAATGAATGGAACTCAATGCAGTGTATAAGTTGGAGGGCATTCTATTACCTGTAAAATGAGTCATTTATGGTTGAAATCGGTTAACCACAACTCAAGTTAGAAATTAAAAAAGGGTCAAAAACGTTTTTTACACTTAAAAAAAATGTATCCATAAAAAAAATTTTAAGAGCCATTTTCTTAATCAGGAAAACGAACCTTACCAGAAAACAAAGGTTTCATTCATGGTATATTTCATCGATTTTTTTTTGTAAACTGGTGTAATTGTAAATTGTAGTAAATTGTAATTTTTCTCAAAACTTATCCACTAAAAAAATGGTTTTTATTCCCTTGCAGAGGGTATTATGATTTTAGTCAGAAGTTTGCAACCCAGTGAAGGAGACGTTTCCGACACCATAAAGTATATATATTCTTGATCAGCATCACAAGACGAGTCGATCTAGCAGCTAGAGAATCCGTCTGTCCGTCTGTCTGTTTCTACGCAAACTAGTCTCTCAGTTTTTAAGCTTTCGCAAAAGTCCTCTTTCCATTGCAGGTAGTATATATGTCGGAACCGACCGGATCGGACAACTATATCTTATAGCTCCCATAGGAAGGATCGGAAAAAAAAACTTTAAAAAATTCTAGCTTTGGTGTTTTTTGAAATATTAACTTCTACTTTTAAGGATGTTATTTTTTAAATATTTCTGAATTTCGAATTAATTACACTATGCAGCATCAAAAATTAACCTCGATGAATGCTATATTTTTGGATTCGTTACGAATTCCCAAATTAAACTGCGTTTTCCAAAGAGTTCCCCGACGCAAGGATTCTTAGCAAAAGGACCTCAAAGTTCGAAAAATGCTGAGATTGACCACCTTTGCGGAGCTCTCAGAGGCAAATGGATGCATGGCTTGGTTCGAAGTTAAAGTTTTTTAAAAGATACATCCTTTATCTTTCAAACCCCATACATAAAATAATTTTAGGATTTTTTTTAAGGCAGAAATAAATTTCAAAAAACATAGTCAAAAAACTGAAAAACATACAGCTGCGGTCAAAATAGTAGCAGTGTTGCCGGCTTGTGTTTCTATAAGTTTGATGTTGTAATTTTTTCTTATCCAATTAGTCAATAGTAAAATTATAATCTATACAATATTACCAGGAAAAGATCAATTACAACAACAGACTTTTAAATACACAGGGCGGCAACACTACTACCATTTTGACCGCTGCTGTATACTTTTATGTTTTTTGACTATGTTTTCTAGAATTTGTTTCTGCCTTAAAAAAAATCTTAAACATTTTTTAAGTATGGGGTTTAAAAGATAAAGGGTGTATCTTTTAAAAAACTTTAACATCGAATCAAACCATGCATCCATTTGCCTCTGAGAGCTCCGCAAAGTTGGCCAATTTCAGCATTTTTCGAACTTTGAGGTCCTTTTGCTAAGAATCCTTGCGTCGGGGAACTTTTTTGAAAACGCAGTTTAACTTGGGAATTCGTAACGAATCCAAAAATATAGCATCCATCGAGGTAAATTTAAAAAGCACTAAAAATGCTGCACAGTGTTATTTAAAAAATCGGACTACTATATCATATAGCTGCCATAGGAACGATCGGAAAATTAATGGAAAAGTAATAGGAAATAAATTCTAGCTTCTTTGGTTTTTATTGTATTATCTTCTACTCTAGAATATGACTCTTTTTAAATATTTCCGAATTTCCATTTTAATTTAATCAAAATCGGACGACTATATCATATAGCTGCCATAGGAACGATCGGAAAGTTAATGAGAAATATTAGAAAATTGAACATTTTTGCGATTTGTTAATTAATAGGAATGATCTGCAAGGGTATATAAGCTTCGGCTGGCCGAAGCTAGCTTCCTTTCTTGTTATTTTTTTTTTAGTCCTTTTTAGTGACAACATTTTTGGGGAAAACATTATAAGCCAGGCTCTAGCCAGATTTAAGCTGTGAGAGTCGTGTACCATTTTTCACCAAAAAAGTTTTTGTCTACTTTTTTCAAAATTCCATTTAAAATTAATAACGTCCTTAAATTTACTTGGTAAGAGATTTAAAACATTGGTATATTAACAGTTAACCAATTAAAAAGAGAATCAGCTTAATGTGACAGTCAGAAAAAAAGTTATTAATTTTTTCCCGAAACATCCCATTTGGAGATACCCGTTTTTCATACAAAAAGGCCTTGGGCCAACAGAGGTCGCTTTCTGCCTAATACACTTCTTTGATATTAAGGGAAAGGTGAATGTTTAAAGAGCGTTTTTATTTTAATTGTTATTTGGTCTAAGTTCTTAAAAAATGGATGGGAAATAATTTAGGACGAACTAAAATTGATTAAATTAACATAAATAAAAAGTTCCTTATAGTTTGGAGTACTTTTTGTGTGAGTATTATTGACTTTTAAAAGTGTCTCAACTTACAGACCTCTTTTTCAAAATGTTGTTGTTTTGCAAATTAAAAAAAAAATAATTTTTCAGTGTTCCCTAAGGAAAAAAAATAATTTTTTGTTTTTTATTAAGCTAATAGAATAACCTTT
Source organism: Drosophila takahashii (assembly GCF_030179915.1). Classification (NCBI taxonomy): domain Eukaryota; kingdom Metazoa; phylum Arthropoda; class Insecta; order Diptera; family Drosophilidae; genus Drosophila; species Drosophila takahashii. The sequence continues at coordinate 28,861,055 of NC_091678.1, read as the reverse complement.
CGATCAGTACCAAATGCGTAAAGTTTCATAAGTGAATGTCGAAATGGCAGATTAAAAACAAAAGGTGTACCAACCTACAGACCTCTCCCCTATATTAGCTTCGGCTGGCCGAAACTTGTTCCTTTCTTGTTTGAAAGGAAATTATACATTTTTCAATCATAAAAGAAACTACTTTTAAAACTAGAATAGCCTTCCTTGTTTTAAAAAATATGTGTTTTTTGTTCGAAATTTGGTTTCTAAAAACTCATTTCTTGTTTTAAAAAATTGTATTTCTTGAAAAATTAGGATGAAAACTTTAAAAGCAAGAATAGCATTTCTTGTTTAAAGAAATATTTTTTTTAGTTTTAAAGGTGCCTTTCTAAAAAGTCATGTCTTGTGTTAAGAAATTAAATTTCTTGATTCAAGAAACACTTTTTCTTCGTTTTAATGCGCCTTTCTAAAGAATCATTTCTTAAAACACAGGTGAGGTCTCGTCGCCAAAACTAAATAAAAAATGTTATAGATTTTAGGGTAATTCTCAGATTTAATTTTATGAGTTCTTGGCTTGCATCTCAACCATTTCATTAAACAGCTGTTGTGTTAACAAAGATGCCCTCTATCGGAATTCCTGAAACTTAACATTAAAGATTGGTCTTCTGCGAATGCATCCTGAAACAACATTTTTTGATTTAACGGCTTTTTAAATTTGTGTTTTGAGCAACCAAAGTGGTCAAATGCCCAATAGTGAAATGTACTCAAAGTAAAGTGTGACTTTATATTTTTATAAGAAGCAAAAGACTTACAAGTTATAACTTAAAGCCGAGTTTGCTTCAGCAAAGAGTTTATTTCGGTATTTTGTTTTCATCTAACATTTTTCAAATCTGACCACTAATTAAAATATTGTGCAATCTTAAAAACAGCCGCTTTGCTGATTGCATATCTCCCTCGCACTCCCTTTAGCTGAGTTTCTGATATTGGAGGCACTCGACTACAGAGCTCTCTCATATTTTTTTCTGAGTATATTGAATATTCCCATGTGCAGATAGGTAAAAATTTGATTCCTCAAATCCTTACTTTTAATTAAGTACAATAACTTATCTTGCGTTCTTATGTTATGCAGTTTATTGTTCTTTGTAAATAGTTTCCGATGGTTTACACAAAATCGTGCGAATTCTTGCTAGACAATCTGAAACAATAGTAACAGGTATTGAGCAGCACAGCTGCAGACCAAGAAGGCGTGATAGCCTTAGTTCGTTGATAAGGCTTATCTGTGTTATTGACACCGATTGAAGCGAGAACTAATGCGCTTCTTAACCAGTTTACTTCCACTCGCCGTCGTGGTAAAATGGTTGGACATTCCAATTTCCTAGCCCTCCACATTGTGGCTTTGGTTGCCGGAGCCCATGCGGCTAACATTCTGGGTTTATTTGCCAGCCTGAGTCCTTCGCATTTAGTAATTCAGATGTCGATGGCCCGCATTCTGGCAGAGAGAGGACACAACGTCACTGTTGTGACTGTCTTAAAACCTCCGTTGCTACACAAGGATATTACACATATCCTTGTGCCACTAGAAGAGCATGACCTTCAAGCCTTCAGTTCTGTTGTTGCCGGCTTAACTAAAACGGACAACAGCAACGCCTACACATCTATGTTTCGAACGGTGCGACAAATGAGCGAGGCGTTCTCCAAAATGGGAAGCGTAATGAAGCATGATGTGGTCAGAAATCTCTATGAGCACTCGGACAACCGGTTCGATCTGGTCATCGTGGGCTACTTCATGAACAGTTTCCAACTAGCCTTAGCCCATAAACTAAAGGTTCCTCTAGTGGTTGCCCTCTCAAACCCACCTTCGTTCTTGGGCGACATTCTGGGAAACCCCTATGAAGTCTCATACGTGCCAGCAATGCATTTGACTACCGAACATGGCAATCCCATGAGCTTTGGAAAGCGCCTGATCAACCTTTTGGGAAGCTTGGGACAGCGGTTGTTCATGTTTGTTATTGAGTATCGAAATGCAAGGACGTACAGGTTGGTATTAATATTGTTAGTTTTAGCGCCCACTTCACCGAAATTTTATAGGGACATCTATGGAGACGATCCTACTCTGCCCAGCTACGGGGACTTGAACAAAAACATTTCACTAGTCTTTTTCGCATCTCACGGCATAAGCGAGGGACCTATTAGGCCCAACGTGCCGGCTGTAATCGAGGTCGGAGGAATACAAGTCAAGGATGAACCAGATACTCTTCCCCAAAATATGGAAGAATTCCTAAAAGATGCTCCACACGGAGCTATACTTCTCAGCTTAGGATCAAATCTTAAAAAAGATCACCTTAAGTCCGACACGGTGCAGAAAATGTTTAATGTCGTCTCAAAGCTGAAGCAAAAGGTGATATGGAAGTGGGATGACCTGGAAAACACACCGGGAAAGTCGGAAAACACACTCTACTCAAAGTGGGTGCCCCAGGACGACATCCTAGCACATCCGAACATCACGCTGTTCATTACCCACGCGGGAAAGGGAGGGGTAACCGAGGCGCAGTACCACGGTAAGCCCATGCTGGCCTTACCCGTTTTCGGAGACCAGCCCTCTAATGCCGATATTATGGTAAAACAGGGTTTCGGTTTGAAGCAAAGTCTCCTCACCCTGGAAGAAGACAGCTTCCTTCGAGGCATTCAGGAGGTACTAAAGAATCCGAAGTATTCCGAAGCAGTAAAGTCGTTCTCCACTCTCTATCGTGATCGTCCGATAAGTGCACGACAGACGCTTATCTACTGGATGGAATATGTGATCCGCTACCGTGGAGCCCCGCACCTTCAGAGTCCCCTGGTGCACATGAACTACATAGAAGCCAATAACCTTGATGTTTACGCCTTAGTTCTGGGAGTTACTGCTGCCATCTGCTCCATCATTCACTTCGTGTTTCGTTTAATTTTTAAAAGACTTAATGCTCTTTAAGAAAATCGCCATTCATGGCACAAAGTAAATTAAAAAAGAATCAAAGCTAAATTCCGTATTCAATAACACCAGCATACTAAGACGACCTTGGCTTTTCGGTAAAGTTTAAGTCCCTGATTAAAAAACACACTGATTTGCATTTTAAATGCACATTTCTTAATAAGGGTGTTCAAGTTTACGGGATAACCAATGATAACTTTGTATCATTCTGACGATTTTATTTTGTAAACTGGTGTAGTTCTAGTTTTTGTTTTGTAAAATGACAAATGAAGAAAAAACTGTTGTTCATGATTATTACTTATTGGTTACTACCAGGAACTGAAAATAATGATTACACCAGTTTAAAAAAAAACAAGAGGGAACGCGTGAAACGTGACAGGCCAATTTGGGTCAAATCTCAGAATCAATCGAAACTTTTTTTTCGATAGAGGATTAAAATATAAGGATTGGTTTTTATACCCTTGCAAAGGGTGTTATAATTTCAGTCAGATGTTTGCAACGCAGTGAAGGAGACGTTTCCGGCCACATAAAGTATACATATTCTTGATCAGCACCAATAGCCGAGTATATCTAGGCATGTCCGTCTGTCCGTTTCTATGCGAACTAGTCTCTCAGTTTTAAAGCTATCGCGATGAAACCGAAAGTCTTCTTTCTATTGCAGGTAGTACATATGTCGGAGCGAGCCGGATCGGACCCTACACCTCTCTTAAGCATTTATCGAGGTAATTAAGTAAACATTTTATTTTGTAACACTGTGTAGCCAAAGTAAGTGGCTTATCCCTCATTGCTCTGATTAGACTCCATATTTTTAGATTACCAAGCGAATAAAATGCAAATGCAAGCTTTGCCTGCTGTTGAAGGATGCCGCACAGGGTAGAGAACTATCCAAAATGTAATAAAGAATACGCTGCTCCACCAAATGTCAAATATTTGATTAGCCCCATTAGAACCACCCCTTAAGCAGCCCTTAGAGGTCCCAGTGTATCCCACCAAATGACCCACATGCGAGCGAAAGGGTTGCTCGTTCCATGAAATAATTCATTATAATTCTCGCTCATTAACCCATGTGCGCCATTCGTGCCACAACTTTGCCTTTCGGTTTTTGGCCAGGACTAACAAAAGGAGAAAAACACTTTTCATAATTAAGCATTGTAATTTTTGTTTGTTTCGCTTGCTGGGGGTCTGCGCTCCAGAATTCCTTGGACCGCTTCCAAAACTTTTTTCCCTTTTCAGTAAGCCCAAAATATGGGTTTCTGTTGATGGACATATGATTGCCTTTGAATTGCGGCTGACCCCTTTCATTCTCTACTCATATTTCATTAACCGGACTGAAACCGGTATGGAAAGGGGATTAACGATCGATTGACATTGCCTATGCTTAATGCTTAATTAAATTTAGCCACTTAAAGCTTTGAAGTATGGGTGCGAATGTTGAGGAATTTTCAATTAGTGCAACCGAAAAATGCCTGACAGTGGAATTTTCATAATTATGCAAAGCTGGCAGGAAGTTTTCGAATTTACATTAATTTTGTAGTAAATGTAATTAGAAAATAAACTTTTCGCCTGGCTCATGTCATAGTGGAAAGTGGCACCATCAGAGAACTCCTTTCCTGGCACTGCAGAACAATGTCATTAAGAGGTAGCTACTATACACAAATGTAATACCAAAATGTCTATAATTTTTATGTACATGGCAACCAAAATCCCTGACCCCCTTCTTACCACAAAGAACTGCTCTTGCTCCTGCAGTTTTCTGAGCATTAGTTATTACTACCAACTATAATTTAAAATAAATGCCAAAGTAGCCGAGGTCTAAACCGCCGAACCTCGAGCCTCCCAGCACAGAGCTAACTATTAAGCCCACCCCAAACAGGCTTCCAGGAACAAGCTTCTACTTCTTCGTTCTCTCCCACTGCTGTTGCTTTTGGCTTTATAATAAATTTATAAATGAAAATATGAAAAATGGTCGCTGCGTGTTTTTGCTAAACTAAGCTGGAAAAAACAAGGAGAGAAACTCCAAAAAATGCTCTTTAAGAGCAGAGAAAGCTAAAAAAGCAAAAAGGAATAAGAAAAGTGGGTTAGCTAGGGTTGCAATCGGGCTTGTGGATAGGTCATCAGTGTGCCGTATCCGATTCTTAAAGTTTTCTTAAGGGGGGTTCTCATGTAACATGTCAAAAAGTAGTTGTTTTTTGCGAATTTTTTTCACTTGGAAAATGAAAACTTACACGAATAATTTTTTGCATCTTTTTGAACACATGTTTAAAGTATTAGAAAAATGTTTTAAAATTCTAAAAAAAACCTTATTCAAGGTTGCGTGTGGCGCGACGCGGCTGACGGATTTATTGCGGTACAGTGTGGAGCCCAAAGTTTTCATCTGAAACGTACAAAAAACATTTTTTATTATTCAGCAGGGTTCCCCCTAGTGCATGAATGTCTGCAACTTCAAAAAATTCGATTTAAAAATATTGAAATCACGTCTTTAAAAAAAGTTCAATTTTTTCGTCTTTTTTTGTTGCTAAATTGGGCTGAAAAGTGTATAAAATAATTTTTTTTTTACAATTTCAGATAATTATGCACTCGTTCAATGTATAATCTGCAAAACACTTTTTAGAAATCAAAAATCGGTTCAGTAGTTTTTTGTAATCGTGTACCGCGTTTTATATTATTATTATTATTATTAAGTGTTCGACTATAATGTAAAATTTACAGGCGAACTTAAGTTTAGCTATAGCTACGGGGCCTTAAGCTAAAAAAAATTCAATTTTTTCTTTTTCATTCTTTACAAATTTACGAGCTAATGTACCGCGTTTTTAAAATCATAGTTTTGAGAAAAAACGATTTAAAGTTTTTAAATCGCACTCAAAGCGCGCCCGAGCATATTTTCCATCACTATGGACGGCAGTCCATATAGTGACGAAGCGCACCAGGAGAGTGCGCGAAGGCGACTACTATTATATAGCCGCAAAATTGAAAATCTGCTGTGATAGTCCGATCGTAATGAGTAATACACCAATCGAAAGGTATTGCAAAAACTTAGGATTGCATACCAAGACCTCAAGAAAATCAATTGGTTTGGGAGAGAGAGAGGTGAAAGTGGAAAAGTGAAAATTTCGAATTTGGGAGCTGATGGGGCCGGTGGGGATAAAAGCCCCCTCGCAATGTTTTAGTTGTGTTCCTATTGAAAATACCCGTCGAATGAGGGGTCATATGATAAAATCCGACGCTCCGTTCAAAAGTTATAGCCAAAATAAGATTTTCTTCTTCTTCCCAAAATGAAAATTTAATTTTGTTTGTCAGTTTGTCCACTTGTCCACTTGTCCAAAATATGTTTTTAAGTTCTGAAAATTTGATATGACGTTCATCACATCGATATAAAAAACTTTTGTTCTACCACTTTTGGAAAAAACCCGCTAGTTTAGCGGGAAAACAGCTATAAATAGCTAAAATTCGGAAAGCCGTAACTTCTATACTACTAAAGCTACAGACTTGTGCTGCATCTCGTTTGAAAGGTATTTATGCTATAAACGCCTTCTATATGCAATTTGTGTAAATGTAATAGTTAAAAAGATATGAACAAAAGAAAATTTGTTTAAACTTTTTTTTTAGCTTTTTTTTAATTTTCTCAAAAACGGCTCTAACGATTTTCCTTACAACTTTAAACTGTATAGCCCTTGAGATTCCTTAAATTTTGGTATATATCATGTTTATGTAAAAAATCGCGTTTAAAAGTTATTCAGAAACGAAAATAGCCACTTTTGCCAGCTCAGAACAACTAACGCTTCCTGAGTGTTTAATTTTGTGCGTGGGTATCCAAACTGTATTTTAGGCTCATAGAATCATTTCAATTGTTTTAAGGAGTTCCAAATAGGAAACTTTTGTTTTACGACTTTTGGAAACACCCGCTGCTTTAGCGGAAAAAAAGCTAGAAATAGCTAAATTTCGTTAGTTTGTAAGTTCTACACTACTGAAGCTACAGACATGTGCTATACCTCGTTTAAAAGGTATTTTGAAATACTTAAACGCCCTTTTAACTTAATTTGTTTAAATACAATGGCTTTCAAATTATGATTGACCAATTTTAATTTAAATGTATATACTAGCTCCTATGAGAGCAAATATAAACAAACAAAAACTTCTGATATCAAATAAAAACACCTCTTAACGAGGTAAAAAACTAGTGACGATCGCACCTTCAACATACAAAAGTTCTGATATCAACATTTGTGACGAAAAATTATTACACTCGTCATTAAATACACTTTCTAAGATTTTCTCATTCGGCACGCCCTAGCATACTATTTTAGCCTTTTTACCTTCATAGGCATTTTCTATTGCAGCGTGCCGAATGAGAAAATCTTAGAAAGTGTATTTTGTATTATAGCATTTAAAAATACCTTTCAAACGAGATGCAGCACAAGTCTGTAGCTTTAGTAGTATAGAAGTTACGGCTTTCCGAATTTTAGCTATTTATAGCTGTTTTCCCGCTAAACTAGCGGGTTTTTCCAAAAGTGGTAGAACAAAAGTTTTTTATATCGATGTGATGAACGTCATATCAAATTTTCAGAACTTAAAAAACATATTTTGGACAAGTGGACAAGTGGACAAACTGACAAACTGACAAACAGAATTAAATTTTCATTTTGGGAAGAAGAAGAAAATCTTAATTTGGCTATAACTTTTGAACGGAGCGTCGGATTTTATCATATGACCCCTCATTCGACGGGTATTTTCAATAGGAACACAACTAGAACATTGCGAGGGGGCTTTTATCCCCACCGGCCCCATCAGCTCCCAAATTCGAAATTTTCACTTTTCCACTTTCACCTCTCTCTCTCCCAAACCAATTGATTTTCTTGAGGTCTTGGTATGCAATCCTAAGTTTTTGCAATACCTTTCGATTGGTGTATTACTCATTACGATCGGACTATCACAACAGATTTTCAATTTTGCGGCTATATAATAGTAGTCGCCTTCGCACACTCTCCTGGTGCGCTTCGTCACTACATGGACTGCCGTCCATAGTGAATTTAATATTATAATAAATAGACATATAGTATAATAGTCTTTCAGTTTCGCTTAATTTTTAAAAAATCAGTCGACTATATTATAAACCTGTCATAAAACCATCGGAAAATAATTGGAAAATTTAAAGAAAAACAATTATCTAATCAATGGTTTTGATTGAATTCCCTTCTTGTCTAATATTTTGGAATTACGAGCAGAGTATTTTCAGTTTTAATAAATAGTAACGTTAAATTTTGTAAAGTTACAAAACTATCTTCCTTGGAAAAGAAAACTTTTCCAAAAGTTCCGTGCTTTTGCTGTAAAACTTGACTGGACCACATATATGTACAATGGCTCACAGCTTATTTCAACCAGTCTACACCAAAAACTTTAACAGCCCATAAAAACTAAACAAAACATGTTATCAAAATAATTTGAACGCAGAATACATCTATGAGGATACACATAAGTGTATAATAATTTTATGATTTTTTAAATATTTTACAAATATTTTTTATGAATTAATTACAAAAAAAGCCCAAAAAAAAGGCCACAGCTTCTTTCAACCAGTTAACAAAAAAATCGAATAAATTAACATAGTGGCCAAAACCTATTTTTTTTTTTTAATTTGGCATTACTACCCTTTTGTTTAACAACAATTTAAAGTTAACTTTATATGGAAACAATGCCTTTTGTTGTTGTTGCCAAGTAAAAACTACTCCCGACCCTTGGAAAGGACTTTTGGCATAGTTTCGTCTAAAAATATTGTGTTTTCTAACATTTTTTCGTTAAGTGGACTTCCAATATTGTTTTGTGGTAATGTTAAGACACATTTAATTCATAATCATTAGCTTTCGACAGCTCTGGATGAGCTGAATCTGCGAAAAAATATGCACTTCCCATGTCTTATCATGTCTCAAATCTTAATCGCGGAGTAAAAAAAAAAAATTATGGAAGGACCTTTTTGACACTTATAGGCCCAAAACAATTAGCGTTCGCCGCTAGGCTTAGGGCTCATTTGGATACACACGAGAAACTCACTTATTAGTGTCCTTAGTATGTTTGAAAAAATGAATTTGAAAGAAATACTTGAATTTTGATACATTTGAGTCGGAAAAATATATCTAAGCGGAGAAAATCCCAATGACGAGCCTAAATTGGGAAGTCAAATTGCGATTTTAAAGTCTAACGGCGAACGCTAATTGTTTTGGGCCTATAAGTGTCAAACAGGTCCTTCCATAATTTTTTTTTTTTTACTCCGAGATTAAGATTTGAGTTGATCTTCACATTCAAAAGGATAAATGAATTAAAAACTGAAAGGATTTTGAAATATAAATTAATTTTTGATTTAACTAAAGAAATTACCCATGGGAAGTGCATATTTTTTCGCAGATTCAGCTTATCCAGAGCTGTCGAAAGCTAATGATTATGAATCAAATGTGTCTTAACATTACCACAAAACAATATTGGAAGTCCACTTAACGAAAAAATGTTAGAAAACACAATATTTTTAGACGAAACTATGCCAAAAGTCCTTTCCAAGGGTCGGGACTAGTTTTTACTTGGCAACAACAACAAAAGGCATTGTTTCCATATAAAGTTAACTTTAAATTGTTGGTAAACAAAAGGGTAGTCATGCCAAATTAAAAAAAAATAGGTTTCGGCCACTATGTTAATTTATTCGATTTTTTTGTTAACTGGTTGAAATAAGCTGTGGCCTTTTTTTTGGGCTTTTTTTGTAATTAATTCATAAAAAATATTTGTAAAATATTTAAAAAATCATAAAATTATTATACACTAATGTGTATCCTCATAGATGTATTCTGCGTTTAAATTATTTTGATAACATGTTTTGTTTAGTTTTTATGGGCTGTTAAAGTTTTTGGTGTAGACTGGTTGAAATAAGCTGTGAGCCACTGTACATATGTACATACATGTCTGGTGATGCTATAAAGTCGAAAATGACTCCCTTATTCAGAAATACCATCTTTAAGGGTAAAAATGAGCGATGTGGGTGGGGTATGGAAAAATTGAAATAAACTTTCTCTGCACGGAGAGGGGTTGGGGTGAAATATTTGTGAGGAAGCAAACGAGAAAAGAGCAAATGGCCGTGAGCATCAGCAGAACAAACAAACAAACACATTCTCGTCGTTATTCTCCCCCCGTTTAAAGGTCACACGGTCACCGTCACCACCACAAGCGCAATTTTGATTAGATGTTGCCATTGCTTTGTATTGTATGGTTGCCGTTGAATTCTACATAAAAAGCTATTGCTGTTGGGCATTTTATCATGTATCAGAAAGCTACCGAAAAGTTATTGGGACTTATAACAAATTTAAGGCTAAAAACAATTATAAAATATAATTAAAAAAACACAGAGACCTGATTTTATTTTCATTTTTAAAAATGATTGAAGAAATTGACATAGGAGCTATTCTTTCTTACCGATGTTTTCGATATTACATACATACATACTTATTGGTTTAATGGTGTTGCTTTAAGTTCTGGGTAATTTAAAGTGTTGCAGAAGGTGGACACTTTCTTTACCGTTTCAGCTTAAGAACATGGCTGTAAAATACAAAAGAGCGTAAAAACTTTCGCCATTGTCTTTGCCAACTTTCCGTTGCATTTGCACAGAGCAAAATGTCTTTTTGCCAAGTAGTCAACGGTGCATATAACTCAACAGTGCTTTCCTCTGAGTGGCCCACTTCCCCCTACCCATCCCACTGGCTCCATCTATCTTGGCAGCACCCTCTGGCGGCAACAGCTGCAACTGTGCTGGACTAAGCTGAGCGTAAAAATATAAAAATTTGCATATCCTGTGACCCAGTTATAATCATTTTTCATACAACGCTTGCTAGACAACAACAGCGGCATGGCACTGCCAGCAGCGCAATATTAGCCAAGAAGGCTGATATAAAATGAGGTTATGTTTGCTCTTGGGCAGCTCGCCGAATCCGGCGACATACCCAGCCCCAACCTTCTCAAACCAACCGCACAGAGCATCATTTGCATATATTGTGCATGTCGAGGTGTGGGTATCCGAAAGACAAATAAAGTTAGTCATGGAAATGGGGAAAAACCATGCTCTAAAGATGGAAAGAAAGGGTGTGTATTTCCTAATTATACCCGTTACTCGTAGAGTAAAAGGGTATATTAGATTCGTGCAAAAGTATGTAACAGGTAGAAGGAAGCGTTTCCGACCCTACAAACTATATATATTCTTGATCGGGATCACTAGCCGAGTCGATCTAGCCATGTCCGTCTGTCCGTCTGTCTGTCTGTCTGTATGGACGCTGAGATCTCGGAAACTATAAAAGCTAGAAGATTGACATTTTGCATGCAGATTCTAGGAGTTCCTACGCAGCGCAAGTTTGTTTCAAAAGGGTGCCACGCCCCCTCTAACGCCCACAATCCCTTATATACGATTTTAAAAATTTCAATATTTTGGAAAAGTAAAAATGCAGTTTTATTGTGTTTATCAATACCTATCGAAATTTTTTAAATCGGACCATTCGTTAAAAAGTTACGGCGGATCAAAGTTTTTCTCCATCTCTTTCGCACTCCCTTTAGCTGAGTAACGGGTATCTGATAGTCGGGGCACTCGACTATAGCGTTCTCTCTTGTTTTCTATAAACTTGAGGCAACTTATAGACTGAATTCTATTTCGGTGCTCATTAGCATAGGCACAAACTGTCAGAGTAATTAATAAGAAAACAAGAAAGGAAGTCTAGTGATGCTGATCAAGAATTTATATGCTTTTGACTGAAATTATAATACCCTCTGCAAGGGTATAAAAAAGAACCCAACAACAAATAATAAATTGTGAACGGACTGCTAAGTATTTTTATCGTCCCTATACACTAGAATCTAGTGACTAGATATCATTACTGTACAGTAATGAGAAAAATATGTTCTTAAAATGCATACTTAACAAGAGAGAACGCTATAGTCGGGTTGGTGTCCCGACTATCTGATAACCGTCACTCAGCTAGCAGTGCGAGGGAGATGGAGATAAAAAACTTTGATAGCGCAAAACTGTTTAATGAATGATCCGATTTGAAAAATGTATTCTATATTTCAATAGGTATTAATAAACACTAAAAAATTGCATTTATACATTCTTCTTTCTAGCTGTTACATACTTTTGCACATACAATACAATATATTCTTTTAGTCTACGAGTAACGGGTATAAAAATTAAACCACACCACAGTGGAGAAAAAGTCGGTTTTTTTGGCATAACTAGATAGGGCCGGGAAAATTATAATATATACTTTCTTTTCACAAATAGAATTTCGGTTTTTTTTCATTTTTTGAAAAAACCTTACGGTTGTAAAAACACGCCAACCACCCACCTCCTCCCCATTATGGTCAACCCCCTAAAAATGTTCAGAATATTTTTTTTTTTAATAGAAAATACATTTCTATAACAACCTTGCGTCGATCAGCGTAGATTTTTAACTAAAGCTTAACAGAACGCAAACACTTTTGTTTGTTTTCGACTAAAATAGACATACACAAGACATTAAATAACTGGACAATGCAAACAGTTACAACACAATTAGTTTTGAGAAGTATTTAAGCATACCTTGACGTAAATTTTCCATATTTATACCCGTTACTCGTAGAGGGTATATTGTATTCGTGCAAAAGTATGTAACAGCTAGAAGGAAGTATATATATTCTTGATCAGGGTCACTAGCCGAGTCGATCTAGCCATGTCCGTCTGTATGAACGCTGTGATCTCGGAAACTACAAAAGCTAGAAGGTTGAGATTTTCCACACATATTCTTGGGCCTCCTACGCAGCGCAAGTTTATTTTAGCCGAGCGCCACGTCCCTAACGATTTTAAAATGTGTCCTGCGCCCACATCTTTAAAGATTTCCGAGAAGTATAAATGCAATTTTGTTGTGTATATTTATACCTATCGAAATGTAAGAGACATTTTTCAAATCGGACCATTCATTAAAAAGTTATACGCAATCAAAATTTATATATCTATCTCCCTCGCACTCCCTTTAGCTGAGTTACGATTATTAGTCGGGACACCAACCCGAGTACAGCGTTCGCACTCCCTTAAGCTGAGTGACGGATATTAGATAGTCGGGACACCAACCCGATTATAGCGTTCTCTCTTGTTATACCCGTTACTCGTAGAGTAAAAGGGTATACTAGATTCGTGCAAAAGTATGTAACAGCTAGATGGAAGCGTTTCCGACCCCATAAAGTATATATATTCTTGATCAGGATCACTAGCCGAGTCGATCTAGCCATGTCCGTCTGTCCGTCTGTCCGTCTGTCCGTCTGTCCGTCTGTATGAACGCTGAGATCTCAGAAACTACAAAAGCTAGAAGGTTGAGATTTCCCACACATATTCTTTGGCTTCCTACGCAGCGCAAGTTTATTTCAGCCGAGCGCCACGCCCCCTCTAACGCCCACAATCGCCCACTAACGATTTTAAAATGGGTCCTGCGCCCACATCTTTAAAGATTTCCGAGAAGTATAAATGCAATTTTGTTGTGTATATTTATACCTATCGAAATGTAGAAGACATTTTTCAAATCGGACCATTCATTAAAAAGTTATACGCAATCAAAAATTATATATCTATCTCCCTCGCACTCCCTTTAGCTGAGTTACGATTATTAGTCGGGACACCAACCCGACACAGCGTTCGCACTCCCTTTAGCTGAGTGACGGGTATTAGATAGTCGGGACAACAACCCGACTATAGCGTTCTCTCTTGTTTTTAATTAGTTTTTTGCGTTTATGCCAAAAAAAACTGACATTTTCCCCATAGTGCACACGCGAATCATATTATTTTTCTGCTGTTGATTTGGAATTAACGATAACATTACAATTAAAAACAAGAAAGGAAGCTACCTTCGGCCAGCCGAAGCTTATATACCCTTGCAGATAAAGTAATGCTCACTCGGTGTAGTCAAGAATCAAAACGCCTACTTCCTACAAAGTTACAATGAATTTTCTTATATTTGTTTGAATATTCCTATGGAAGCCTTAAGATATAGTGGTCCGATCCGGCTCGCTCCGATATATGTACTACCTGCTATAGAAAGAAGACTTTCGGGAAAGTTTCATCGCGATAGCTTTAAAACTGAGAGACTAGTTCGCATAGAAACGGACAGACGGACATGGCTAGATAGACTCGGCTATTGGTGCTGATCCAGAATATGATACTTTATGTGGTCAAAAACGTCTCCTTCACTGCGTTGCAAACATCTGACTGAAATTATAATACCCTCTACAAGGGTATAATAATGCAAGTACAATGTTCATATTCGTTTACTTATTCGAATCGGCATACCATTGAATTGGGTCAACAACTCTGGCTTCTGCAAATAATCAGCTTTGATCAAATTTATTTTAGACTAAACTAACCATCATGTACATACACACAAAAAAATTTGCTTGGTAAAATTGACCAACAAAGTTAGTTACGTAACTGTTAATATAGTTACATGTATTTTGTTTTTGCTTTGGGTTTGTGTCTTTACTAATTGTGTGTATTTTGTTGTTGTGGAATAACTATTTACTTAGTAGGATTGACAATTTTGCTGGTTGGGGCATGTTTGACAATTATTACAGTTGATTTTACCAAGTTTTTTTTTGTGTGTACATGTAACATTTGTGCAATTCATTGCAGTTTGCTCATGCCTTACTTTGGTTTTAATGTTAGCTTTTGCCTTTATGCAGATTTTCACAATTTTCCATTACAGGACTGGAACAAAGCTAATTTTGTGAAGCGTCAAAATGTATTCAAATATTCTAATCAAGCTTTCGGTTTCATGTTCGTTGGGCATACATTTCTTCATAAATATTTTAAATGTTAAATAAGAGAATTACAGAAACGGTAAGGCTGATTTACACATTAGGGAGGCTAAAATTGGGTGCTTTAAAATAGTAGGAAAAAGGTAAGGAACACCCGACTTTCTCAAAACTTTTTCAGAAACTAAGTTTCTTTATTTTTATACCCTTGCAGAGGGTTTTATGATTTCAGTCAGAAGTTTGCAACGCAGTGAAGGAGACGTTTCCGACCCCATAAAATATATATATTCAGCATCACTAGACGAGTCGATCTAGCCATGTACGTCTGTCCGTCTGTCCGTACGTCTGTCCATCTGTCCGTCTGTCCGTCTGTCTGTTTCTACGCAAACTAGTCTCTCAGTTTTTGAGCTATCGGGATGAAACTTTCCCAAAAGTCTTCTTTCTATTGCAGGTAGTATATAAGTCGGAACAACTATATCTTATAGCTTCCATAGGAAGGATCGGAAAAGAAAACGTTAAAAAAATTCTAGCTTCGGTGTTTTTTGAAATATTACCTTCTACTTTTGGGGATGTTATTTTTTAAATATTTCTGAATTTCGAATTAAATATTTAAAAATTCGGACGACTATATGATATAGCTGCCATAGGAACGATCGGAAAATTAATGGGAATATAATAGGAAATAAATTATTGCTTCCTTGGTTTTTATTGTATTATCTTCTTCTCTAGGATATGACTCTTTTTAAATATTTTCGAATTTCAATTTTAATTTGATCAAAATCGGACGACTATATCATATAGCTGCCATAGGAACGATCGGAAAATTAATGAGAAATATTAGAAAATTGAACATTTTTCCGATTTGTAAATTAATAGGAATTATCTGCAAGGATATATAAGCTTCGGCTGGCCGAAGCTAGCTTCCTTTCTTGTTTTTATTCCATTTTAGTAACAAATACTAACAATACTTTTAGGAAAAAGATCTCAAGCCAAATTTAACCTGCGAGAGTCGTTCAAAAATCCTAACTTTAAAAATCCACCATAAATCCAATTTTCTATAGATTTTGGCCATATTCGGCAGGTTTTATTCGGTAGGATGTAATTTTTAAGTTTGTTCCCATTATGATTTTGCAACTGATTTATTTCGAGTTTTTACGTTATATACAGCTTACAATCGACCAAAAAACACATTTTTCATATTTGTCGAGCTGGTGCGCTGTCATTACTTATTCAATCATATTGATCTGTATAGCAAAGTTAAGCTCTTATCTATTGACTTTAAAATAAAACGAAATTGGGTGGATATGAGCCGAAATATAAGAAAAAATTCGAAAAAAGTCCGAAATTTATAAAAACACTGTACCATCGAAAAAAAAAATTAGTGGTATTTTCGTGATCTAGGGCTAGAGCCCTAACAGAAACAGAATTTTAAGTCAATTGCTGTAAACTAGTGTAATTTTTCACCAAAAAAGGTTTTGTCCACTTTAAATTAAATTGGAAAATAAGTCATTAAAGTTTAATTAAACTCTTTACATATGGGACGTTCCATATCAAACCACCCCCTTTTTATACCCTTGCAGAGGGTATTATGATTTCAGTCAGAAGTTTGCAACGCAGTGAAGGAGACGTTTCCGACCCCATAAAGTATAGGGGAGTGTAGGGTAATTTGACGAGTAGGGTAATGTGACGAACTCGTCGAATCTCATATATTACGTCACGACAAAAATTCCAAATAAATGTAGTCTTCTCCCCTTATCGTGTCGACAATGTATTTACAGTAATATTAATAAGAAGTCCCGTAAATTGTTCCTGAGGTAATTTTCGCTAAAAATGTGGTGCGCAAACTAGCAAACCCATTCAATTTACTTGTGTTTCAGCAGTGCCAGAGCAAAGATGAGTGGAAAATAAAATCAGGCAAATATATGCACGTATACATGAGATCTTTATCAACAGTTTTTGGTACCTCGCGTTTTTTTCTTTTGCGCCGTTTGAGAGTGACACCGTTTTTGCTCCAAGTCTACCTTGTAGGGTATCGTGACGAACTTTTTGTAGGGTATTGTGACGAACTTTTTTTATTCAAGAATTTTAACTGTTATCGTTGATTATTTGTAAAAAAAATATAATAATACCAGATAACATTTACTGCTGCAGTTTTATTGTAGTTTTTAATAGTGACGTCAGTTTAATTTAATTTAAAAAAAAATTTGCACTTTGACCACTTTTTTTTGTAAGTTTGGGTATTATCTTATTACTTTTTTCTTTTCCGTATCGAAAATAACCTTTCCGTAAATAATATATAAAAAAATTTATTTTTTTGTTTGTAAAAAGGATGGTTTACACCAAACGCTGTGGGATTTGGCTACGTTGAAATTTCGAATCCAAATTTTTTTAAAAATGTGCTCAGTAAATGTAAGCAACTTTCTGCTTTTACACTTTTAAAAAATATTGATTTTTGGAGAAGTTACATTAAAGAACAAATCGTTCGTCACATTACCCTACAACTTTTGAAAGTGCAAAAAAAGTAGGGTTCACGCCAAACGCTGTGGGATTTAGCTGCATTGGAATTTCGAATTTTGAATTTTAGAGGGATATGCTCAGTAGATGTAAGCAACTTTCTGCGTTTACACTTTTGAAAAATATTGATTTTTACAAAAGTTACATTCAAAAAACGAATCGTTCGTCACCTTACCCTACACTCCCCTATATATTCTTGATCAGCATCACTGGACGAGTCGATCTAGCCATGTCCGTCTGTCCGTCCGTCTGTCCGTCTGTCCGTCCGTTTCTACGCAAACTAGTCTCTCAGTTTTAAAGCTGTCGGGATGAAACTTTCGTAAAAGTCGTATTTCTATTGCAGGTAGTATATATGTCGGAACCAAACGGATCGGACAACTATATCTTATAGCTCCCATAGGAAGGATCAAAAAAAAAAAGAATAAAAAAATTCTATCTCCGGTGTTTTTTGAAATTTTACCTTCTACTCTTGGGAACATTTTTTTTTATATATTTCTGAATTTGGTTTTTTTTGTTTTTTAAATCGGATCACTATATCATATAGCTGCCATAGGAACGGTCGAAAAATTAAATGGAAATTAATGGGAAAAAAATTATATCTTTGTTGGTTTTTATTACAGTTCCTTCTACTCTGGGATATGACTATTTTGAAATATTTCCGAATTTCGATTTTAATTTTTAAAAGATCGAACTACTATATCATATAGCTGCGATAGAAACGATCGAAAAATTAATGTGAAATAATAAGAAATTTAACATTTTTGCGATTTGTAAATTAATAGAATGATCTGCAAGGGTATATAAGCTTCGGCTTGCCGAAGCTAGCTTCCTTTCTTGTTTTTGTATGTGGACAGTACCACGCCAATATTCATATGGCTCATTCCACGTGAAACGTGACACCGATTTTGCACTTGAGAGTCGTTTGAGTTATTTTAATATTTGGTATTCAACTTTGTGTAATATCTTAATATCTTTCAGAAAAATATTTTTTAAAATTTAGAATTAAGTATTTTTTAAAAGAATTTAAAATTTAAAAAATTCTGTACGCCGGAATACACGCGATTTGGTAAAATAAAATTTTTGTAGAGCTAGTAGAGACAACGATTTTAGTTTGGCAACTTTGCATAAAGCAACAACAGCGCAACGTTTAAGAAGAGAACAGCAATACGAACACGGGAGAGCAGGAAGGTCAACTTTCCGAGTCCTTAAGTCTATGGAATGGATTGGTATAGCACCTGATAAAGTAACAAGAAAGGAAGCTAGCTTCGGCCAGCCGAAGCTTATATACCCTTGCAGATAAAGTAAATACCTATAGTTTAATGCTCACTCGGTGCCGTTCCAGGGATTCCAGATTCAGCGTGCATATTTAAATTTGTTTTTAAGTTGTCAAAAATCAAAAGGCCTACTTCCTATTTCTTAAATTTGTTTGAATATTCCTATGGGAGCTTTAAGATATAGTGGTCCGATCCGGCTCGCTCCGACATATGTACTACCTAAAATAGATAGAAGACTTTCGGGAAAGTTTTATCGCGATAGCTTTAAAACTGAGAGACTAGTTTTAAAACTGGGAGACTAGTGCGCATAGAAACGGACATGGCTAGACAGATTCGGCTATTGGTGCTGATCAAGAATATATATACTTTATGTGGTCGGAAACGTCTCCTTCACTGCGTTGCAAACACCTTTTATACCCTCTGCAAGGGTATAAAAAGGTTAAAAAAGTCGATTGGGATACTAAATCCTAATCCTTGTATCCTAAATGGTTTTATTGGTGGCCTTTGAAATCACTTCATTTTTTCTAGCTGCAAAAAATGTAGTTAGTACATTGCAGGGCCTTTAAAAAGGCCGTTGGTTGAATATCCCTGCAAAAGTCCTTCATATCCTAAACTTCGATCTATGCTGATAAAATCGAAGGGTTAGCACTATCCTTATTCTTGATCCTTTCGCTTCCCTGGCCTCTTAAACCCATGGGTCGGGCTGCGTGCCTTGGATTTTGACACAGTGAGAGTCCTTTAAAACGCCGTAAAAGGATCCGAATGGTAAAAACAACTTATGGGCACTTATTTCCTAATATTAGCATATGATTGACCCTGATCCTGCCCTTAAAATATTATTTTTCGCACAGATATGGGTACTGGCATTTAACATACTTTTAAATGACCGTTTTTAGTTAAAGCAAGACAGAACGCTATAGTCGGGTGCCCCGACTATCAGCTAAAGGAAGTGCGAGGGAGATGGAGATAGAAAACTTTGATCAGGCATAACTTTTTAACGAATGGTCCGATTTGAAAAATTTCTTCTACATTTCGATACACACAAAAAAAACTTGGTAAACTCAACTGTAATAATTGTCAAACAGGCCCCAACCAGCAAAATTGTCAATTCTACTAAGTAAATAGTAATTTCACAACAACAAAATACACACAATTAGCAAAGACACAAACCCAAAGCAAAAACAAAATACACGTAACTATTTTAATAGTTACGTAACTATCTTTGTTGGTCAATTTTACCAAGCAAATTTTTTTGTGTGTAGGAGTTCCTACGCAGCGCAAGTTTGTTTCAAAAGGGTGCCACGCCCCTCTAACGCCCACAATCGCTTATATTCAAGTTTAAAAATTCTATAAATTTCGGAAAAGTAAAAATGCAGTTTTGTGGGGTTTATCAATACCTATCGAAATGTAGAAGAAATTTTTTAAATCGGACCATTCGTTAAAAAGTTACGGCGGATCAAAGTTCTTATCCCCATCTCCTTCGCACTCCCTTTAACTGAGTAACGGGTATCTGATAGTCGGGGCACCCGACTATAGCGTTCTCCTTTGTTTACCGTTTATTTCGAACAGATCTAACCCCCAAAAACCTTAAAAATCACAAACCTTAAAAGCCAAATTTCCAGTCAACCTACCCTTCACAGTCCTATAACCCCGCGACTCGTTATCCTTACCCTCTATCCCGCATTAATAATATCTATTTTCCGTACTTTGAAGTCAAAGACGTTCTTAAAGCCCTTTTGTCCCTTGAAATATCGTTTTCGCCGGGTCCTGATAAGATACCAAGCTGTGTCCTTAGAAACTCAGCCGAAACTTTGTCCTGGCCAATCACATTTTTATTCAACCAATCTCTGCTTCTTTCTGAATTCCCGAGAATTCGGAGAGAATCTTCCATCATTCCTCTGCATAAAAAAGGCTCAGGATCCGTTGTTGAAAACTATCGCGGTATTGCTACACACAAAAAAAAAAACTTGGTAAACTCAACTGTAATAATTGTCAAACAGGACCCAACCAGCAAAATTGTCAATTCTACTAAGTAAATAGTTATTTCACAACAACAAAATACACACAATTAGCAAAGACACAAACCCAAAGCAAAAACAAAATACACGTAACTATTTTAATAGTTACGTAACTATCTTTGTTAGTCAAATTTACCAAGCAAATTTTTTTTGTGTGTAAACTCTCTGTTATACCTAAGCTTTTCGAACAGTTGGTTACCTCCTTAATCTCTTCGTCTTAGCATGGTTTTGTTAAGCATCGGTCAACTAATACAAATCTCCTCGAATTCTCTTGTTTTATTCATCAAAATTTCCTTAATAGATGCCAAACTGATGATATTTTTACAGATTTCAATCAGGCATTTGATTCAGTAAACCATAGCCTTCTCCTTCACAAACTGTCTCTTCTAGGATTTCCACCGTTCTTACTAAGGGCTAGTACTCAACCCAACAAAAAGTCGTCGAAAACAAAAACTTCATATGAAACAAAATTTTTTGACGTTGTTATACCCTTGCAGAGGGTATTATGATTTCAGTCAGAAGTTTGCAACGCAGTGAAGGAGACATTTCCGACCCCATAAAGTATATATATTCTTGATCAGCATCACTAGACGAGTCGATCTAGCCATGTCCGTCTGCCCGTCCGTCTGTCCGTCCGTTTCTACGCAAACTAGTCTCTCAGTTTTCAAGCTATCGGGATAAAACTTTCCCAAAAGTCTTCTTTCTATTGCAGGTAGTATATAAGTCGGAACCGGATCGGACAACTATATCATATAGCTCTCATAGGAACAATCGGGAAAAAAATGTAAAAGAATTATATCTTGGGTGTTTTTGAACCTATAACATCCTACTTTTGGAAATGTCATTTTTTATCTAATTCTGAATTTCGAATAAAATTTTTTCAAAATCGGACGACTATATGATATAGCTGCCATAGGAACGATCGGAAAATTAATGGGAATATAATAGGAAATAAATTATTGCTTCCGTGGTTTTTATTGTATTCTCTTCTACTCTAGGATATAACTCTTTTCAAATATTTCCGAATTTCAATTTTAATTTGATCAAAATCGGACGACTATATCATATAGCTGCCATAGGAACGATCGGAAAATTAATGAGAAATATTAGAAAATTGAACATTTTTGCGATTTGTAAATTAATAGGAATTATCTGCAAGGGTATATAAGCTTCGGCTGGCCGAAGCTAGCTTCCTTTCTTGTTTTTATTCTATTTTAGTAACAAATACTAACAATACTTTTAGGAAAAAGATCTCAAGCCAAATTTAACTGCGAGAGTCGTTCAAAAATCCTAACTTTAAAAATCCACCATAAATCCAATTTTCTATAGATTTTGGCCATATTCGGCAGGTTTTATTCGGTAGGATGTAATCTTTAAGTTTGTTCCCATTATGATTTTCCAACTGATTTATTTCGAGTTTTTACGTTATATACAGCTCACTTACAGTCGACCAAAAAACACTCTTTTCGTATTTGTCGAACTGGTGCGCTGTGATCTGTATAGCAAAGTTAAGCTCTTATCTATTGACTTTAAAATAAAACGAAATTGGGTGGATATGAGCCGAAATATAAGAAAAAATTCGAAAAAAGTCCGAAATTTATAAAAACACTGTACCATCGAAAAAAAAATTAGTGGTATTTTCGTGATCTAGGGCTAGAGCCCTAACAGAAACAGAATTTTAAGTCAATTGCTGTGGAGCACTCAAAGAATATTTTGTAAACTAGTGTAATTTTTCACCAAAAAAGTTTTTGTCCACTTTAAATTAAATTGGAAAATAAGTCATTAAAGTTTAATTAAGCTCTTTACATATGGGACGTTCCATATCAAACCACCCCCTTTTTTTTGTATGTGGACAGTACCACGGCAATATTCATATGGCTCATTCCACGTGAAACGTGACACCGATTTTGCACTTGAGAGTCGTTTGAGTTATTTTAATATTTGGTATTCAACTTTGTGTAATATCTTAATATCTTTCAGAAAAAAAATTTTTTTAAATTTAAAATTAAGTATTTTTTAAAAGAATTTAAAATTTAAAAAATTCTGTACGCCGGAATACACGCGATTTGGTAAAATAAAATTTTTGTAGAGCTAGTAGAGACAACGATTTTAGTTTGGCAACTTTGCATAAAGCAACAACAGCGCAACGTTTAAGAAGAGAACAGCAATACGAACACGGGAGAGCAGGAAGGTCAACTTTCCGAGTCCTTAAGTCTATGGAATGGATTGGTATAGCACCTGATAAAGTAACAAGAAAGGAAGCTAGCTTCGGCCAGCCGAAGCTTATATACCCTTGCAGATAAAGTAAATACCTATAGTTTAATGCTCACTCGGTGCCGTTCCAGGGATTCCAGATTCAGCGTGCATATTTAAATTTGTTTTTAAGTTGTCAAAAATCAAAAGGCCTACTTCCTATTTCTTAAATTTGTTTGAATATTCCTATGGGAGCTTTAAGATATAGTGGTCC